>NC_083560.1:141872848-142172848 GCF_019925205.1 Metopolophium dirhodum
TCTTACAAAGTCTGTCTTTTGTTTTTCTGATGGAATACCAAATCTATAAAAATAATATTAATTAAAATGGGCAATATATAAAGAACTATCCGTTCTGTAGTTAAAAATGTATAAACAATTTTTTATTAAAAGATAAGAATTGAAAATTTAATACTAGGTTGTCTATAAGTTTAGCTTAGAATAATTATAAAAAAAATTGATGATTATTCAATTAAAAAAATTTTACGAGTGTTTAAATTTTCACGAAATCAAAATTCACTCGTTAAAATATAATAATAACAATATTTAAATATAATATATTATCCTAGACTGACAAATCATCTCCGTTCAGAATCGTTTTTCGTATACAATGAAACCTATTACCCACATAGCAATTTGAAAATATATAGATTTCCAAAATATTTGAAAAAGGTTTTACAGCCAATATTTGTTTTAAAATATTGTATCAATATTTTGTAAATATTTAATCTACAAATATTTTTACCCAAATATGATGAACGCATTTTGAAAACATGATACACCAAATGTTTTAAAATAGTGTTCCATTCAATGTTTTGAAAATGTTTTATTTGCAAATATGTACCCCCAAATATATTGAATGCATTTTGAAAACATGATATACCAAATATGTAAAAACAGTATTTCATTTAATGTTTTGAAAATGTTTAATTTACAAATATGTATTCCCAAATATAATTAAGCCATTTTGAAAACATGATATACCAAATATTTTAAAACAGTATTCCATTCTATGATTTTAAAAATGCCTAAAAATGTTAGTAGTGATGTACATACTAGGTACGACGTCGTATGCCATCTACCAGAAATCCCAAAATTAAAATAAAATGTATTATATCTGGATTCAGATTTGCATAATAATATAATATATGTTTATATTTATAGATAAGTAATAAAATATTTTTGTAATATAGATTAGAAACTTTGGGTACTTATTAAATTCATAAAATAAAAGTTTCGAAGGGTATAACCTTGGCTTGTCAAGGATTAATCTCAATAGATTATTTAAAGTGGTAATCAGAGCTTTTCATAAGTGCCACCAATATGGCAATATAAAAATTCCATAGGAGGAGATTGATTGAATTATAACGAAATAAATAGTTCTCATTAAATTGACATTTACAACATAAACATTTACAGTTAAAATATTAAAATATATTATATTTTAAATTTGTAATGTAGCTTCCTCAGTATCAATGATGATAATTCATTGTATATGTGTAGATCCCATTTAAGTCCTTTATCAATAACTATAAACCCAAGTATATATTTAACATGATCTACTTATGGATTTAGTATTGAATACAGTCACAGTTTTAGGTTTTGGTTATACAATTACAAGAATGAGTACATATATATGAACTTTATCAGAATTATCAACATAATATATAATTGTGTTTTTATTAAATTTAAAATATATATTATATAATTAGATTCATTTAAATTTAAATTTAAATTAGCGTATAATATATTAAATTATGAATTATAAATTAATTTATACTAAGGAAATTATTATCATACCATGATTTAACCATATAACTAGGCAAGTATTGGCATTTTCATATAACATGTGTGTTATTTTAAGAGCACACTAACTATAGAATAACAGTGTCATCTGCAAATATGTATATTTTTTCAGGTAGATTTGGAATATTTAGTAAACCATATTAACATACATATTAAATAAAATTGGGCCCAATACAGTTCCTTGATTAACACACCATATGTGATAATATATATTATAATATATTCAATGAGTTTATTATTTATTCTAACTTTGTGTATTCCATTTGTTATATAATATGATTTAAATAGTACAGCAAATGGAATATCTCTTAAAACCGCCAAGTCTTTTTTTTAAGCAGTATACATTTTGATTAATAGAGTCAATAAATATAGAAATAACTTTAATTTTGGTATCCATATATTTTCTATACATATATAAATATAGTTAACTAATTTTTAATTTAGTAACATATTGAATAATGCATCACTATGTATATATATATTTATAGTGGACAGTCCTGGTCGGAAACTAAATTGATTTGATGAACAAATTTATGTTTGTTCAAAAATATTGAAATAGTTCAATTAAAGCATAATTGCATGTATTATCTATACTAGCTGTTTACAGTTTTTCACCATGATTAAGTTAGCCGGTTGATTAAAATCGTTTTTGAGGAATCAACAAGGAAATGTTGGATGGTCAGGACTTGCTTTGATGACTTATAATAAATTGACTTTGATATTAAATTCTTAGTAAGATATAACATTACAATATATAAATAACACTATCAATATTTTTTACAAAAGAATCAAAAAATTAATTTTACATAATAATTAAATTGCGTAATTTTTATTTTTACTGTGTATGTCATAATTATAACCACCCAGCTCCCTAAAAAATGTATAGTTATAGCTATGTTAGTACCTACTTAGATCGTGCTATTCTTGACTATAGTGATAACTGATAATTTGGCCCATAGTTATTATAATAACAATTCATATGTACGCCACTGGGTATAGTTATAACTTTCTTTTTTTTTACCACAATTTTATTGATGGAATGATAATAGATTTTGAAATTGAGAAGGATATATATATACCAGCTTTAGTTAAAATGTTATTGAATATAATACTTATTATAGTGGGTAAGAAATGTCGTACCTACTGTGTATTTTAGGAACTTATTTGTTATCTTGTTTGTATAGAATGAGGATAATGATGATCTTTAAGTTTTATAATATAATTAGAAATTACGGTTTCAATTATTTGTAAGAAGGTGTAATTATTCTTAGGTGTAAGAAAAATTGATTACCTCATGTGACATTATAAGAATTTAAAAAATTCTCATCTTTTATAAAAAAATTTCTTTAAGGGTATTCGATACCGTGATTTCCTGTCTTTGTCTAACACACGCGCAACATATGAATTCAGACGTGTTTTTTGGCAAACGTACCGAATGATTATATATAGTATAATAGAATATGAATACATTAACAATTAATTGTTTAGAATAATATTCTACAATCTAAATCAATAACAATGCTAACTAATACGCGATTAATACGAACATTCAACATGCTTGTATTTTTGTTGGCTGGGCAATAACACGTAATGAGAAATCGTATAATAGACCTTATAAGTTATAGTACATATTATATTATATTATATAGCCCCGCCGTTCCAGCCAAGTCAAGAAAGTGATCGCCGCTAAAAATAGTTCACATATTGGTATAATTCCGTGAAATTACGTAATAATGTTATTTATCAGTGAATCCAAAGCGATAACGACCGCGCTTTTCAACGCCACCGCGCGCTGCTATCGCCACCGGGCCACCGCGGCATCCTACATTCCTACACTACACGACTACATACCGACATCGAATATTCGAATCGACCTGACTAAAATATTTAAATACTGATGTGAACAATTAATACGGGTCCTATAGAATTGCTAACATTATTATTATATATATTTATATTGCACACAATACGAATAGCGGCTGTTGTTTGTGACTTACTGCCTCGAAGTCAAAACTTTTGGAGAGCACGCTAGAGCAGATTAATAAAACGCGTAAGTACCTATTATAATTGTATTATACTTGTTCATTTTATTATAATCATCTACCTTCACATTACCTATTGTCTATTGACAATATTACAGTCTATCTAAATATTTAAATACTGATGTGAACAATTTAAACCGCGTGTTATATAACTGCTAACATTGTTATATATATTTATGTTGCACAGTGCACACATTACGAATAATTGCTGTTGCTTGTGACTGTGCCTTACTGCCTCGAAGTCTTTTGGAGAGCACGCTAGAGCAGAATAATAAAACGCGTAAGTGCCTGTATTTTATCATGATATACCGTTTTTATGATCTACCTAGGACCTAGCTATTAAAATGGTGTTTTTCCACCTTTGTCTCATGCTCAACAAAGGAATAAAAATACAAGTAGACCTAAAAGACTTAAATATAGAACTTAATTTATAGTTAGTATTAATATTTAGTCAAGAATTTTATATATTTACCTTACTAAATTAGGTTAATAAAATAACTTATTTGAATTAAACCTAAACAAAACCAATTATAATATGTATTATGAAATACAAAATAATTAGAATGATATAAATATTATAATGATCAATATAAACTACCTATATGTATATTTGTGCCTCGCTATAAAAAGTTTAATAACTGCTGTAAGTCCTTAACTGTTATTTATTAGAAAAAGTAAACAATATCAAAGATCTTGGGCTGTATTATGATAACAAATTTAAATGGAATAAACATAGGTATAAATGTTTTGTTAAAACCTATAAGAAAATTATTTTATATTTTGGAAAAAGTTAGATAAATATGTAATATTAAACTCAAACATACCTACTAGGTATTTATTTATCATTAATACAAACTAGGTATTAAATTTTGGCATTGCACTTCTACTAGTCACTTTAACATTATATTAAAAAGAATACTCAATAGACTAACAAATACATTGCAAATGATCCACCAATTAAATAATTATTTAATATTTAAGTACTATTATTGTGTTTTTTTGAATACATTCCAAACCGAACTCACGTCCACGCATTACAAGCAATAGCTATAGCTTACAGGGTATTAATTAATTTAAAAAATGTTTGTATATATATGTCATTGTTGGTTAGTAATTATTATATTGTTATTATTATTATTGTTATATTATAACTAGGTATATCATTCTAAATGTAAAATATTATGATTTATGACCATTACTTATATTTTTTATAAATAAAAATATTAATTTAACATTTTTTCTTTTTTAATTTATTGTTTACCTATATATTTTTAAATTTGATTAATGTTTTCAGTTTGTTTAAAATGAAAAAAGTATTTTGTACTAGAACAAAAAAAAGAAAAGTGCAAAGAGAGTTGGATGCTTTGGGTGATTGGTATACAGGTCATTTACCAGATGATTTAAATAGTACTTATGACATTTTACCCGTACAAGAAATATTACCTAACGCAACTCCTATTTCAAGTACTGTTAAAAGTACATTAAACATTTTTAACTCAGTTATGGGCCAGTCTGATCAGCTAATAGTAGAACGTAATAATATTTCAATTCCAAATATAGTTATTGAAAATGTACTAAAATCCAGCAATGATGAGTTTATAAATATTTATAAAAGTAAATATAACCGCCAGGAAGATATTTTACAATCATTGGCTCATTGGGCTGTAGATTATAATGTCCCTCAAAATACAATTAATAAACTTTTAGAAATTTTGAAATATAAAGCAGAACTTTCATTTGTACCTAGAGATTGTCGAACACTTCTTCATTCTAACTCTACAAAAGTATTGCATTTAAGAGAAGTACACCCAAATGGTATGTATTATCATTTTGGCTTACGTAATGGAATACTAAGGTTTTCATCAATTTTACCTTTGCAAGAGTCTATTCAAATTGCAGTTGGGATCGATGGGTTACCAATATCGAAAAGTAGCTCCAGTCAATTTTGGCCTATTTTGGCCTATATTATGCCCTATCATAAATATGTTTTTCCCGTTGGAATATTTCATGGAAATAAAAAACCATCAGATAGTAATAACTATCTTTCTGATTTTATTGCTGAAGTGTTAGAATTAAGTAGAAGTGGATTAATGGTGAACAATCAGCTTAGAAAAATTGAAATTAAAATGATTTGTTGTGATTCCCCTGCTAAGGCCTATATATTAAGAGTAAAAGGACATTCAGGTTACTTTTCGTGCACTAAATGTTTACATGAAGGTGAATATTGCATAAATCATGTTTGTTTTCCTTACAATGAAAATAGCAATGAAAAAAGAAATCATGAAGATTATGTTATGATGAAGAATGAGCAGTATCATGTTTCACCCACAATTTCATGTCTTGCATTGATTCCCAACATTAACATTGTTGATTTGTTTCCGTTGGATTATATGCACTTGGTGTGTCTAGGTGTCACAAAACGACTAATAACCTTATGGTTAAATAAGGGGCCATCTAATGTATGCTTACCAAGTTGGAAATCAAAAAAAATTACAACCAATCTTTTAAAAATAAAGACATGTATCACAAATGACTTTGCTAGAAAACCCAGGGGACTTGAAGAAGTGGGACGATTCAAAGCAACAGAATTCAGACAATTTTTATTATACACTGGTCCTATAGTATTAAAAAATGTTATATCTGAAGACTGTTACCTCAATTTTATGACCCTCAGTATTGCAATGAGAATTTTATTGAGTTCAGATCACTGTAAATATTTGGAGTATGCTCATCAACTTCTTGATTATTTTGTTAAAACTTTTCAACAAATTTATGGTATTGAATTTATGTCACACAATGTTCATGGATTACTGCATTTAGCTGATGACTATAAGATATATGGACCTCTAGATAGTTGCAGCTGCTTTTATTTTGAAAACTATATGAAATATTTGAAACGGATGCTACGAAAACATGATAAGCCTTTACAACAGGTGGTTAAACGATACAAAGAAATTTGTGATAGTGAAAATATCACATACGACAATCATCACGATCAATTAAATTTTTCAACACATGAGCCAGATTGTTTTATTCTTACAACAGGAGGGGAAATAGTTAAAATAATTGATATATTATCGCATATTAATATAATTATTGGTAGGAATTTTTTATATAAAGAAAATTTGTTCATTAAACCCTTAAAGTCATCGAAGTTAGATATTTGGATTGTTAAAAGTCTCTCAGAAACGACAAAAGAGTGGAAGATAACTGAAATAAAAAAAAAAGTTGTTATGATCAACTTTGATGATAATTTTATATCTATACCCATAATTAGATAAGTTATGATACATTTATTATGTAATTATGTAGATATCATATTTATATGTATAATATTTATTAAGTATTAGATTTAGTGCAGTAGAATGTGTAAAAAAATAAAACAACAGGTATTTTAAATTTGTATAAACATAATGTAAATAGTTTCTATATTTTATCATGTATATATTGTATATGTATTGTTTGTTTTGAAGGATGTGGATAGTTGTACTATTTGAAGCCGACAGCACATTAGCTGCTGTACCTGCATTTTGGTATAAAGATGGCCTCTGTGCATGGCCCAACAGCAAAATTAGTAGAAACATAGAAAAAAGAACTGCACCAAATGAGTTAGAATTCTCCAGTTATAAGGCAAAAATATTATATGAGCATGTTGGTAAGTATACAAAATAGTAAATAATAATAATATTCATGTAAATATCAAAATATGAAATGTTACCATAATTGCAATTACAATACCTATTTATGTTGCATTTAATATTTTTACTAAAAAAAGTACTATGTATTTAGGAAGTTATTTAGAAGCTCGTACCTTGGCTCAAGATAATTCAGAGGCATCATCATGCGATAACTTATTTGAAGATATGCGCTTAAAAAAGAAGAAAAACTCAAGATTTGTATCGTCTAAAAACCAAACAAGGCTTCTTTCTCCACCACTAATCGATTCTGAAGGTAAAATATTCTAACATTAGTAAAAGTTTGGTGTATGTATATTGTATATTGTATATTGTATATATCACTATAATAATGTTAAACATATTTTTGATAGTTATTACTAGTACCTACCTATAGTTATTACTTATTACAAGTACCTATATTTATCAAATATGTGGTAAAATTGGTAAATTTCTATTAAAAATTGATGTATAGTTGAATTTTAATACATTATTTAAAGAATATAAGTAATACATATTTTATTGTGTACTTAAATTAATTAATAATAAAATATCATGCCCAGAGCTCTTAAAAATAAGATAAACTTCAAACTTCCTGCTTTCAACTCTAGAAATAATCACTCACTTTCAGCGCCACAATGTTCTAATATAATAAGATTTAGTTCAGAGTACTTTATTCTAAATGCATTTAATATGGTGCCAAATTTTGATTTGTTCATTGATTCAAAACACTTTTAATAATAAATTAATTTCTGTTACAGATTCTGAGAATGATGTTGATAAAAATTATAAGCCTTTTTCAAATGATGATTTTACTCGTGAAATTTCATCTAGTTCATCAAAAAACAAAAAATTGAAAGTCTTTCACAAAACTGGATCATTTACAACTCATGACCAAAGTTCAACTTCCAAACTATCGCAGCATCAAACAACACCAACATATTATGTAAACCACTCACCTGAATCAAGATCGTATCAGTCTACACCAAAAGCTCAGTTAACTGAACCATTTAAAAATAAAGACAAACGTCATCAGGCATCTAATTTTGAATATGATAATGACCAAGGTAAATATAAAAATGTTGTTTTGAACATTTTATTTTAGTATTAAATATTACTTAAACATTTTGTTAAGGATTCAAAAAGTTTATATCGAGATCTATGACCAACATGAAGTACGAAATTGAATCTGTTAACAAGCGTCTTGATTCTTTTTACTCATTATTAGAAACAATTAATGATAAACTGAATAGCAATAATGCATTTTCTAATTTGGATAATGTATTTGATAATTATGAAAATGACATAATATGCATTGATAACAATGATGACCTAGAAAAAATGGAAGATAAATTAACCAATGACCGACAATATAAAGCTTATGTGGTAATTAAAATATTTTGAATCAACATAATAATATACTGCAGCAAGTTATTTATTTAATTATTTTATTACTTACAATATCTTCTATACTCTGTCTCAAAGTAGAATACACCGGTTTCGCGCATCGCGACTGACGGCCGCGGAAGCTCGTTGCCCGATTTTCCCCCACTATGAGACGAAATCGACAGCCGACGTAAACCGAATAGTCGACAACTTCCGACGGCAATACGAAAGCGGTAGCATACACCGAGTACAAATAATAAATAGAAAAATAATAAAACTATCGACGTCGGCCTGCATACGCCATACGTTGACAATGTGTGTACATAGAAGTACAAATATGAAGTTTCATAATTTATTTTTTCATTAAAAGGTATTTATAAAAATTGTTGTATAATGTTTAAAAATGCATAACTGTGTAATTTTTATATTTTTTCTGTAAAGTAACCTATAATATTTGAATTATTTCGAGAAAATATTTTTTCTTCAAATTCTACCATGTTCTGAACCATGTTGAAATACATTTTGTCGTCAAAAAATAACACTACAAGTATCAATAAATAAAAAAAAACAAAAAATTTGTGGTTTAAAAATGAATAAGAAACTTTATTATAGTTTTTTACCATAATTTTTATATTTAAACACCAGGTATAAAAAAAACATTTTTAGTGCAATTCATTTTAAATATACGTCTATATAAAATTATGCAACAAAAAATTGGTATTTTATTTACATTTATATTCACATGATTAATCAGAAAACAGTCTTTAAAAATTATACGTTATGCAAAAAAATAAATCTGAATAACATCTTCGTCAAATATAAATAAAAAAAAATTTACAGTTACTATATACACAATTAATCCAAATCAGAAAATGAATCATCGTCGTCGTCATCGCTCTGGCCGATCGTCATAACTAAATCTTGTCGTTCAGCCATTAACTCGTCCACAATCATATCGATGTTCCAAAATTTGTCCTCTTCATTTTCAGTGTGGCTTATAAAATTTCTCCACATTTCTTCAGTGACTTTATTTACGCCTTCAATCAAGAGCTTTTGGACATCTTTAAGCTTGAAAGTCTTGTTATTCGATTTTACGTGGTTTTTGATTACCGACCAAGCCATTTCAATCGGATTGAGTTCGCAGTGGTATGGAGGTAATCGTAGCACTGTTTTATTGTGTTGTGAAACTAGTTCATCGATTTCGTATTTGTCGTACAATGGTTTTAGTTGTTTCACAATATCCAATAATTCTGGTATAATCATAGTGCTATCAATTACCTCCCCTTTGCTTTGAAGCCATTCAATAATGTTCGCTTTCTTCCAATTTGTTGTTGGACATTTCTCTAATTTTACCGAATGGTAAGGAGCGTTATCCATAACGATTACCGCGTTATCTTTTAATTTCGGCAAAACACATAGTAACCAATCACGGAAACTTTGCCCATTCATTTCGTCATGATAGTCACTAGTGTTCTTTTTCGACTCGAACGACAATAATCCTCCAGGAACAAATCCATCTTCAGAGCCAATATGAACGACTATTAATCGTTTCCCCTTACCACTCGGATTTACGGGACCAGTTGAAAGGCCCTGGGAAAACGCATGTTGACTAGATTGGACAGTTTTGTCGACCCACACTTTGGTATTGACGTCTCCAGCATTAACCCACGTTTCGTCCAGATAGTAAATTGGACGACCTTCCTCACGATATTTTTTGATATTTCGCAAATATCTCCTCCGCCAAAGAATAAGTTCATTGGAGTCTAAAAGCGCACTGTTTCGTCCTCTTTTGGTGTAAACGAAATCCATCGATTTTAAAAGTCGATGTAATGTCGCTCGGGAAAAAGATGGTAGACTTTCATCTTCGTTGACGACCGAAAGTATTTTGTCAAGCGTGGGTAACTCACGATTTATCCATAAATTGTGAATTTTTCTTCTTATGGCATATTTATCAAAATCATCCGTCTTCGAAATCACATTTTTATGGATCCGTTCTTTATTTGGTGAACTGACGGTTTTAGTTTCACGGTATTCTTTTAATGTATTGGATATGGTTTTTTCTCCAATCCCCAATTCTTTTGAAATGATTGTCCGGGCTTCACGTATTGTGATTTTTGGGTTCGCTTGGACTTTGCTTTTGTAATGGTTGACAATCATTTCCTTCTGCTGTGAAGAAACCCACTAAAAAGAAAAAAGAAAAAAATGTGTTTAAGCATAGAATACTATTAGTTGAAAAATAAAAATGAGTAAAATCCTCGTAAGAAATTAATGCTTGTATTAATATAACGTATAAATGATGTTAAGCAATCAACTTTTAACATTAAATTATATAAATTACCATTAAAAGATAAAAAAAAAATTAAAAAAAAAATGAAAATCAGAAAAAATATTTTGTTTTTGTAAATAATATTACGAGTGTAACGAAATATTATTTTACTTGCAAAATTGTACAGGATATTTTTTTAGTATCGAATTATTAATATATATATAAAGACTTTTTTTATATTATAATATTTCATAACAATTTTCTTACCTTTCCTCTCTTATTTTTCTTCGCTGGTGATGTAAAATCTGAAACTTCGTTGTCCATGGCGTAAATATACTTAAAAAAACTATACACGGCAAAAATACAAAAAATACAAATCAAAATACGATTAGGTTATAGTGATAGTGCAAACGACGTGCAGAGCGAGACGTAGTCAATCGCAGACAGCAATAAAATATTTTGTGTACGGTGTATACTGTATAACGGTTGTTTAATTGGTATGTGGACGACCGCGTAGATCACCTGGCGCGCAAACTGGAGGGGAGCAGATGCGCATACCGAACGAAAACCGGTCGGCCGCCCGGTGTCTTCTACTTTGAGACAGACTATAGATTGTTTTGTTAACACGGTTGATGGGAGACAGTTTGTCGGAGTCCGTAAGAAAAATAATGCAAAAATTATTTACAGATAATTTTTTGGCAAACTACTCTTTTATAGGTTTTAAAGGCAAAAAAACATTTTCAAACCTTCAGCATTGTACAGTTATAATAGGCAAGTACTTTATTTGTATATAATAATGTGTGTATCATCTATACATAATATGTAGTTATTACATATACTATTCCTATAGTTGATCTATATAATATATATATCTTTTCTAATAAGTTTTTTTTAAGTGTAATAAAATATTTGGTAAACTATATACAAATAGTTATAGTATACATTAGTAAAAAACAGTTTACATAAAAACTATTTTTTGTAAATAAGCTATAGATATGTATTTATCTAAAAATTCTCTTACTGTTTTGATTTATATTATTAAAATTATTTATTTTAGTCTAAAATTTAAATAATTTTAATGATTCATAAAATAATTGTCAACAAATTTTATATTAATGTATTCTCATGTTTTTCATATTATTCTTGCAGATGCGATTTTAAAAATTGAAAAAATTTAAAGAAGTATCAATCAAAGAAATAGAAAAGCCAATAAAGAGTTGGATGGCACAAGCTCCTTCAAGGATAAAAAAAAATGCAGAAAAAACTGTTTAAATTATCAAAAGCTTTTTATTACTAATATTGTATAGTATGATTATTTTTTATCATAATTCTATTTTTATTTCTTTATTTTAATATATTATAAAATATTTGACAAGGGTGAATAAGTCAATAATTTTTTTTTATCATATTGTTTTGATTATTACAAGTCTTATATTAATATATAGACAAGATAAACTTTTTTATTATTATTATTTTTCTGTAAGACACAGTCAGATTTTTTTTTTAATATTATAATATAGGTACTACTTATTTTGTATAACTTTTATTCAATCGTTAACAAAAATATACATATAAGCGGTATCACTTTTTTTATGATTATTATTTTTAATACTGTATTTATATAATAAATATTATATTTGATGTTATATCATAATATTTAGTATCATTATTTTTCTGTAAGACACAGTCAGATTTTTTTTTTAACATGATAATATTATAATATGTACCACTTTTATTTTGTATAACTTTTTTTCATGTTAACAAAAATATACATGTAAGGTATCATAATAAAACGTAATTATTTTCATAATTATACTATCACCCATAATATTTTATTTGTTAATATATTGTTTTCAAACTAATGTAACCTATATATTTCATGAATATTGTCTACGAAATATTTTCAAAAGAATATCACCAATATATCTAGTAAACATTGTGTGCAAATCACTTTCAAAATATTATAAGAAATATATTTCACAATTATTGTATACGAAATATTTTTAAAATAATATCACCGAAATATTTCAAAAGCATTGCGTGCCAATCATTTTCAAAATATTATTGGCAACATATTTCATAATCATTGTATGTGACATATTTTCAAAATAACATCACTAACATATTATGTAAATATTGTCGTTAGATATATTTATAATATTTCATCATTGGACAAATGATGATCTAATAATATTGTGATAATATCTTAAAACTTTTTGACAACCATGAATGAATATATTGAAAACATTTAAATAATTTATAAAGTATTTTAATAATATTTTAAAAATATAATTTTGCTATGTGGGTACCTATCATTGCATTCAAATTTAACAAACACATTATAGTCACCTAGGTACTCTATGACTGAGGTCCATCCCACCTCCTAATGTACAACAGAGCGACATCCATTTATACGCTTTTTTTTTGTACTAAAATATGTAAATAAATCAAATAAAATTACCTTTTCGAAAGAAGTAATTGTTTTGTTTGTTTTTTTAATACAGGTACTTGAACGTCATTAATTGAATTGTTTGTCATTATAATAATAATAATAATAATAATAATAATGTTTAGTTTATTGTTATTTCAAAAATTACAATTTAAAAACATAATATATATAATGTGAAAAAATTTGTCTCCAAAAGCCGTAGCTTGTGGGGAGACAAGAGTTCATGCTTCTTAAGTTTATGAATTATCCTTAACAATACTATTTACTGATTTAAATACATTCAAGCATAAAAAACAAAAAATAAAGATAAAGATAAATAATAACATAGTGATATAAAGTAGTGTATTAAAAGACAAATTGTTAAAGTGTTAATATAAAAGTAACTAAAACTAATTTTATTAGTTTCTATTCAAATTGTGATATTGATACTTTATAGATAACATACTTTTTATAAAGGGTAAAATTATCAAAACTGTTAATATTGATACAAAGATAATTACAATAATATAAACTAATATAATATGGGTTTCTTTTACCGAATTCACTATTACATTTGAACATTTGAAAAGTATTGTTTATAATTTGGCGAGTATCATAATTGTGTTTAAAATTAAACTCTTTATGATTATATAAGTATAAATTGCATAAAACTTCTTTAATATATAGTTGTTTAAGGTTGAGTAAGTTATAAGTTTTATATATAATATCAGTATTTGTGCGAAAGGGTAATTTAAAGGAAATTCTAAGTAGCGAATTTATTGTCGATGTAAGTTTTTTAAGATGTGTAATATAAGCTCCTCCCCAAGCTGAAATCCCATAACTAAAAATAGATTGAGCAAGTGCACAAAAAACCATTCGCATGGTAACTGGCAATAAGATATTCTTTAGAGACTTGAATTTATAGAAAAGACTTCTAATTTTTTTTACAGTAATACCAATATGAGTATCCCATTTTAAGTACTTATCAAGAGTTACACCTAGGTATTTAATTGAGTCAACAGATTTAATATTAGTACAATTACAACTAAAGTTATCATTATTTGGAAATTTCACTTTAAAACAATTTAAAAGGTGTATTTTTATACCGTCTAACATTTGAGAGCTTTTTTTTGAAATCGCGAAAGAAATGCAACAAGTTTTTTCATAGTTTATTTCAAGAGAATTTAAACTAAACCATTTATTAACATCGGACATAATTTGTGTCGCTTTAGAAACTAGAGCGTCTTTATTTTTTTCATTGATTAATATAGTGGTATCATCAGCAAAATACGTAATCAATCCATCACAATTTAAATCTAGAAGATCATTAATATAAACAATGAATAGTAGAGGTCCCAGCACGGTTCCTTGTGGAACTCCGTAATTTAAAATGTTATAGTTGCTAAATGTATTATTTATTTTAACCCTTTGGTTACGATTTGTTAAAAAGCTTTTAATGAGATTGTTTGCAACACCACGAATTCCATAATTTTCTAGTTTTTTTAATAATAAATTATGATCTACAGAATCAAAAGCTTTTTTTACATCAAGAAAGATTCCAATTACAAAATCACCCTCATCAAGCTTTTTATGGATTTTGCTAATAATATGTTGTAACGCTTTAGATGTACCTTTATTTTTTCTGAAGCCAAATTGGTTTTCAGTGAAAATTTGTGACGCTTCAAGAAACTCATATAACCTTGATTTTATACATTTTTCAAGCACTTTAGCTAAAGTGTAAGTAAGAGATATTGGGCGATAGTTTGTACACATATTTTTATTTCCCTGTTTAAAGAGTGGAATTATAATAGTTTCCTTAAGTGCATTTGGGAAAATTCCAGAAGTTAATGACAAATTAAAAATATATTCTAAAGGTGTAATAATGTCATCGATAATATGCTTCAAAACAAAGTTTGTTAGACCATATATATAAAAAGAGTTGTGCTCTTTACTATTGAGGATATAATTTTTAATTTCATCTTTAGAGATAGGCCTAAGGAAAACAGAGTTTATATTAGTTTTGTAATTAGAATTGTTTATAGTGATATTTGATGTCGAAAGTAAATTAATTTTTTTGGCAATATTTTCACCTATATTTGTAAAAAAATTATTGAATTTATTGGCAATATCTTTGCTTTCATGAATAATATTATTATGATTATGTTCATCAATTAACGATTCAACATTAGTTATAGTTTTTTTATTATCTTTATTATTTATTGATTCCTTAATTAAATTCCATACCTTTTGTGTATTTCCTTGTGCTATAATTATTTCCTTAGAAAAAAATAAATCTTTAGCAGATTTAATAATTTTTGTTAGTAAGTTTCTATATATTTTGTAGCTATATTTGAGTTTAGTATTGAAAGGTTGTTGTTTAATTTTATTAAACATTTTATCTCTGTGCCGCATCGATACAATTATGCCTGTAGTGACCCATTTTTTAATTTTATATTTAAATTTAGGTTGGCGAAATTGTTTAGTAGTAATGGACAAATTAATTGCATTATTTATTTTATAAAAGAACGAATTTATTGCATTATTGATATCACTTGTATTAACAACATCATACCATGTTTCTTCTTTACATAATTTTTTAAGTAGATCAAAATTTATACGTTCGATTTTTTTATTTACAGCAATTTCACTAACGTTTATGTTTCCATTTTTAATTTTTTTTAAAGTGAAAATTACAGTATAATGGTCAGTAATAGTATTTTTACATACATATCCCTTAACATTATCAAGACCAAGACAATCTTTATAAAAAATATGGTCAATGCAAGATGACGAGCTATTTAATAAGTTGTATCTAGTAGTATTATTAATGCATGATTTAAAACCAAAAGTAGATAAGACATTAAGATAACTAACAGTATCAACGGTATCTAGCTGTAAATTAATATTTACGTCTCCACAAAATATAACTGTGTCTTTTGCAGTAAAATTGTTTAAGTAATTTTCTAAACTATCGATAAAAATATTTTGTGACAGACTTGGTGAACGATATACACATATTATATTGAATATAGAATTATTTTTTAATAAGTTAAAGTTTATAGAGCTACAATGATCAATTACACCGTAATTAATAGTATTTACATTTATTGTTTTTCTAATATAAATAGAGATACCATCAGATTTATTTAATTTCCTATAGTAGTTATAATTTATGTACCCTTCTATTTCAAACTCTAAAGAATTATCTTCTAGCCAAGTTTCAACCAAACAAATAACATCGAAGATAACTTCACAATCATTCAAGAATATAATAAATTCATCAAAATGTTTACAAATACTACGTATGTTCATGCACAGTAAAGAAAATTCATTAGTTTTATTATGAATATCATTTAAATTATTTATATTGTATGTACTATATTCTAAATTGGACTTAGTGTCTAAAAAATTAAAATCTAAATTATTAACCATGGATAAACAAAAAAATACTAATACATGTTATAAAAATATAGGTACTTATTAATCAATATTTTCCCAAAGAACTTTTACCTTTTGTTCTTCGTCCATTTTTCGTAGAATCTCTAAATTTGAAATTTTGAACGCTTGTCCATCAATTTGTTTTCTGATGAATATTCCTCCCGAGTTCGCCCAAGTGTATTTGAAGTTGTAGTTTTTTGCTACTTCCTTAGCAGTCCATAATAGCTTTTTGTTGTAATGAGTTAATTGATCATTTATGTAAATATTCGAATCATCAAAACTTGAATGGAGGTGCTTTGCGGTTACTGGGTTTTTATTTTTATGACGAAGTTTAATATTATTTAATAATGAATCTTTAACGGTTTTTGAGCAAAACTGCACAAAAATATTTCCATCTTTGTTTTTATATGATTTTCCTCTAAATGAATGTAAAATATCGCTAGGTATAATTTCATAGTTTAAAACGTTAGCTATTTTTTTTACAATTTCTGACACATTTTCATTTGCAGTTTTTGGAACTCCAGAAATTTCAATATTATTGATCATAGAAGCTTGTTCAGCATTACAAATATTGTATTATAATTGTTTCACTTGTTTCCCTAAAACTACGTTTGGATGTTGATGTTGATGCCTCTCCTAAATAAAATACAAAATTGAAATTGAATTAAAATATCAATTAAAAAAGTATACTATCACTTACCTTGTTGAAATCGCAAATCTAAATCTTTGTCCAATTCAAATTTAGACTTATCTGCGTCAAGTTTTGACTGATGTTTACGGCGCAAATGTTCGTGCAGATTTGATGTACCGTGACCATGTTTGTACACAGTATGACATAAATTACACTTAGCTTCGTCAGGTTTATTTACATTTTTAGTGAAATAGCACCACACGTTTGATGAATTTTTTTTACTCAACATTTTATACGAGTTTATGTATAACAGTTTAAACTCAATAGCCTATAGTCTATACCGCGTATGACTGTCGAATGATAACTAACTACTAAGGTACTTTGGGTATTAAATATTTACCTATCTAAATAAAATCAATGCAGAACACTGAAGAATAGACCTTACAATTTCTTAGAATTACCCATTTGTAAAAACCTAGCGGCTAGCACAACAATGGTCTCCTATGTAAACCTTTGTAGTGTGTGCGTCGTGCATGTCATTATCGGTATTTTTGTTTTGACTAGTTTTAAATAGAATTACGACAACAATTTAAATTTCTTAGAATTGCTTATCGATTTATCAGTTATTTTAGTCGAATAATTAGTTGACTAATTTCATTTATTCATATTAGTTGGTTGAAAAAAGTAGTCGAATAATTAGTCGACTAATTTCATTTATTCATATTAGTTGGTTGGGAAAAAATAGTCGACTAATTATTCAACTAATTTCTATGATTTGTATATAGCTGGTCGTGCAAATTATTAGTCGAATAATAGTCGGTAGTACGTGATGAAAACCGACTAATAGTCGGTAGTATCAAATAGTCGTTTCTGCCCATCACTACCTTAGACACAGGCAAGAAACTAACATATTAAAATAACAAGAAAAAATTTGGAAAAAAAAAGTTTTTATTCAGCTGAAAAATATAAAATAAAACAAATTAAATAAAATAAGTAACAAAACATGAAATTCAATGGATATTTTCCAACTGAAACTTACAACTTCCATTGCTCAGTGACATCGCCTACAATTCATAAAATTGGTATGATTAGTTTCTTCTCAAGCAGCTATTAGAAATGTATATTAATGCACTTAGATCGCTTACTTCTACCGATGCCATCGCCGCGGTCACCTGGACCACTTCGGGGTCGTCCGCCGGTAGTTCCCGCGGCGGTGGTGATGGAAGAAGTTCACTTTGCTGTGGCGGTGGTGGTGGCAGCCCTTGGAAGATAGGTGTAGGTGTATGAGAGGCTAAGAAAATTATAAAAATTAATAATAGAACACGGAATAACAGTGGTCGTGGTAGAACATAACACACACTCACCCGGGCAATCTTGTGCCCCTTCCTGTGGCATTTGAAGCAACCCGAAACACAAATTAGATGGTACACATATCATTATATTATTCTAGAATTTTATTTTTTATGCATCTACTCACGTCGCTTCTCAGTAATATTTTTCCTCTTATAACGCTTCCGGAACCCCCCGGAAGCGTTATAATTAATTAAATCTTGGGGACGCGAGTATACAGGTGCGTTAAACACCTGTATACCGCTCCCCGTGTACTTATGGACTATTTTGTTCACTTTCATTCTAAAAATCAACAATAAAACCAATTAATATTAAAAATAGTCATTTTTATAGACACTATTCTACTTTTGGGCCGTGATGGGTTGGCTATGCAAATTAATTATCAAAATGTCACGAGGCGGATTTCGAATATTGGTAATAGGTTAACGAATACAATTTTTTCCCTAAAAAATTAGTCATGCACTCAAACAAAATCAGAACACGCGGCCAACAGCAATTATTGAGTATAATTAGCCATTAGGTACCTATAGTGAATTCAACAAAAACTTGAGTTTTCAAGCACCTCATAATATTCTAGAAGTGTTCGGTGTTTCAGTTAAGAGGATACCCGCATAATATATTGTCTCCGTCTTAAGGTACGGTTTCCAAGGCGCGACCGGTCACGGCGGCTGATCGCCGCGGCTAGCCGCGACGACTGGCCGCTGGGACTCGATTGTTTTCCAAGATACGTCTTCGTCGTCGCAACTTTTCAAAAATATCTCATATTTTCAGTACGGACGAAAATAAAATTCAGTCTACACGTGTGTTGTAGTGTTGCACTGTCCTATCCGTATTTTAAATATTTAATTTACTAATACCATTATGGCTGAGTCGTTGTGTATATTGAATAATAATAGAGTAATACTGCAGTTATTAGAGGAGGAAGAGAAAGAATTTGAATTATTTTCTTCCCTACACTCACGTAAAAGAGAGCCTGTTGACAATACTTATAAATTTCGTGAAAGTGAAGGTGTTTTTTAAATTTTAGTTAACCATCATTTAAATAAAAATGAAACTAAGTTTCGAGAATTTTTTCGCATTAACTATAAACAGTCCGACTTTTTGTGTATATGCGTGCGGTATTCGTTGCGCGTTAGACCGGCTATCGTACCGACTAGCTGTGTTTCAGATAGCCCGGTATTGACGCGGCGCGCGAGTTGATTTTTTTGTGTCACGAACTCCATAAGCGATTGCGTTGGTGTTTGTCGGACGGATACTATCTCGGCCCGCAGCCGTGATTGTATTCCACGTTGTCGAATTTTTCTAAAAATTCGGCGTGGAACTCATCCCAGGTGAGGTCCAGTAGTCTGATGGTGTTTCACCATGTACTGGCTGCACCCTTCAGCTGCTGCGTGACAATATTTGTCCAGGCCGACCTATCTATGCGTGTTTGGTACAATATCGATTCCGCTTTGTGTATAATTTGTATAAATCGTACCGGATCCTCGGGGGTTGTTCCGAGGAACTCCGGCAGCGAATGTTTCGCTGCACATACGTCGTCGTATGGTATCAGCGTCGATTGTTGTGACGCATATATGTGTGTGGAGGAGGGGGCATGGTATAAATTTGGTGTGTCATCGAAACGTACCGAACGGTCGGCGTGCTGGTTACCCGCGGACGGCGGTTCGCGTGCCGCGGAGTACCTCGTGCCGTATTCCGTGTTGTTCGATGACACATTGTGGTGGGGGCGGGTCGGTGCTGTCCCTTCCGGTTGGTGTTCCGGTGCTTGGCGTGCCATACCCATTTCCAGGCGTCGCATTGTCTCTGCAATGCGGCGTTGGTCGTCGCCAAAGCGGGCCATGCAGTCCTCGAGCATGGTCAGTCGCGATTCCAGACTGTGCCCATGCGCCGAGTTTTCCGCCGCTTGCCGTACTTCCTTAATTATGGAACGACTCGCTTGACTCATGTCCATAGCCTGTTGGTGTGTGGGTGTGGGTGGTTTATTGGTGGTGATGTTCGGTGGCTGGGCGGGTGATGATTCGACCGGTTGGTTTTCCCTTTGTCCGGCGTCAAGCATCTGACCTGTTGGCAGGTTGTTTCCGGTATGTCCGGCGGGTTCCATAGGCGGAAACCGAACTTCGATGGCCTGTAGGTTCAGGTCCGTGAAATGTTGTATCAACCGGATTTCGAGATCATCCTTCGCGCCCGTATCCGACAACTCGCGCTGCCTACATTCGTAGCGCAACTCCGCGGCGGTCAACTCATTAATATATTTTCCCGGCATGACGTCTGGTTGTTTTTCCGGTGTTGTTTACGGGAAAATTTAAGACGTGGCTGTTGTCGATGGAACGGTCGTCGCGTTCCTTCGATCAGCTGTCTTGACCGTTTATCGGTGTTTATTTGCGTACAGAATGTAGGTCAGTGGGTTGTTATTGTTTTGTTATTACGCTTGCCGGGCGATCACAGTAACCGGTTTTCGCGGTGTGTTGTCACGGATGCGCGTGTGTGCGTTATCCGGCCCACTACTGCGATTAAGGAAGGCGGCGGCAGTCCGATTATGTGGTATTTCTGTCCCGGGTAATCGCGTGTTTTCGTTATCGGGTGGTGGTGCTGGGCGGTGGTGGTGTGACCCTCTCGCGCTCTTGCGTTCCTACCTGCCTACGTCGTGTGTGTTTGGACTTTGGAGCGTCGCGCGCGGTGTAGTCGGTGCGTCCGTAAATCGGGCGGCGCGGCTGGTCGTTACGTCCTTATGTAATATACGCCGGTTTTTCCGTTATCGCCAGCTAACCACGTTTTTGTCGGATCGCATCGGGGACTTTTTTCCACGTCGCGCAACGGGGGGGGAGGGGGTATATGATGGTGGTAGTAAGGGGCAAGTTAATAAATGTTTTCACTTACCGGTGATTCCTGTACGGGGAGCCAGTTGATGCGGTCCTGTGGGGGGCCGCAAGGATGGGATGGTGATGGGTCAGCTGACCAGGTGAATCACAAAAAAAAAAAAAAAACAAAATACGACACAAACGATTAATTGTTCTCGGTATTGACCGGTGCGTGTATTATTGTGTGTAAGAGCGCTTTCAGACGAGACACTTTGTGGCCGGCTACAAGAATCTTGCCACCGTACACAAAAATTAGACATTGCTTCACACGAGACACTTACCATACACTCGTGTCCGATTCACTATGTTGAAATGTAAAAATGTAAAAATGTAAAAATGTTTTCCAGATTCGTGGTGCGAGCTCTTGGTTCTTTGGCTCTTTAGTTTATTTAAAATACTTAAATACTAAAATACGTATACATTTTTTAATTAGTTAATTTTTTAAAATGGACGTAGATACAGCAATCATGCTTTATGCCCTAATAATTAAAAAACGAAACAAAAAAATTAAAAAACAAAGACTATTGTGGGTACATCCAATTGTCAGCCAAAGAAATGAAAAAGGACATTTTCAAAATTTATTTCCTGATCTCTTACAATACCCTTCAAAGTTTTTTAATTATTTTCGTATGTCGAGGAATTCGTTTTTTGAATTGCACGATGCTATAAAATATGATATCCGAAAAGAGGATACAAATATGCGCAAGTCGATAACTACGGAAGAACGATTAGCTGTAACATTAAGGTAAGTTTATTTTTTATCTATATAGATAATTAAGATATAAAACGTACTTTAATAAGTAACACTGAAATTTATTAGAGTTAAAATGATAAATATAACATCTAAATTTATATAAAAAGAAACTAAAACATACTAGTATAAAATATAAGAACAGTTGAAATAAAATAAAATAAAAAATAAACACCTTTGTAAAAATAATATTAAAATAAAATAATAATGATAAAACAACTTGCTATAAATCAACCAGAAATATAAAAATTAAAGAAATTACTTAAATAATAATAGATAAACAATTTTAATATTTAACTACTTTTACACTATTTATGTTATTAAAGTATCAATCATTAATATTGTAATCATTTATATATGTTACTAAATTTGGTTCA
The DNA here is from genome assembly GCF_019925205.1 of Metopolophium dirhodum. Taxonomy (NCBI): domain Eukaryota; kingdom Metazoa; phylum Arthropoda; class Insecta; order Hemiptera; family Aphididae; genus Metopolophium; species Metopolophium dirhodum. Next base: position 141,895,595 of record NC_083560.1, read on the forward strand.
TTTGATGACTGATTAGGATATGTTTCAATAGGAGAGACGTAGCTTTGTGACGATTCTGATAGAGAAGTTGACCTCGATGTTGATGAGTGATTAGAAAGATTAGATGAACAAGGGCTATGTTGTTGTTCCCCTGTTATCACTAATGGTTGTTGAAAGCTGGATTGTGGTCGGTGATATTGATTATTATATTGTGTATGATGAATTAAGGGTGACATGGGGATACTGTACTGCTTATTAAGTTGACAATATGGATCAAAATTCGCCGTCATAGCTGGAGGTTTTTGCATCTGCAATCCATTAGATATAGCTTGCATAATATTCGATTTTACTGACATTTTTAAATGGGCAGGTACTTGCTTAAGGTCATCAACAAGTGACAACATAAACAAGCGATCTGGATCTTCCATGTATACTTTTTCTCTGCGTTCCCTTTCTTGTAAACTTTTCGTTACAGAGTTGAAAAATTCATTTTCATATTCATTTTCAACAGTTTTTTGCTTTTTGACGGGCTTGTGACGTAAAACATTTTCTAAAACTTCTCCAGTAGTTTCATTCAAGTCGCTATTAACTTCTTCAATGTCATTTTCATTTTCATCTGGAGAATCATGTGATGAACTTAAATTTGAAGTTGTCAGTTTATTTGCTGCACAAGAAGAAAGAAACGATAATTGATTATAATAAACATATGTTTTCCATGTACTTCCTCCTGACCCAGATTTCAAATTCTTTCTTTTAGCCTGTTCTCTAGAAAATGAATTCCTTAAACTCTTCCATTTTCTTTGTAACTCTTGCACTACAGTGTAAAACATTTCATAATTTATATTTTATTTGTAAGTTAATTATTTTTATTGAATTATATAAATAAAATAATAATAAATTTAGTAGAAGTGTCTTAAGACATTTTTTGTTATTTGTCGAATATTCTTTATTTCCAGATATCTCGCGTCAGGATGTACATTAACAGAACTTCATTACGATTACAGAATTGGAGTATCTACATTGAGTAATATCATACAAGAGACTTGTGTTGCAATTTGGGATAATTTAAAAAATGCATATATGCCAGAGCCAACGGAAGAAAAATGGGTGGAAATTGCAGAACTCTATTGTAGCATTACAAATTTTCCTAACTGTATTGGCGCGATTGATGGAAAACACATCAGGGTAGTCAAACCAGCACATAGCGGCTCATTATACTACAACTATAAACATTTTTTTTCGATTGTTCTCTTAGCTGTTTGTGACGCAAATTATTGTTTTATCGCCGTAGATATCGGAGACTACGGAAAAAATAGCGATTCGTCAATTTTTAAAAACTCAAATTTTTACAAAAAAATGATTAAAAAAGAACTGTCCATTCCCGAAGATTCAGTACTTCCAGGAGCGAGTGACTATAAACTGCCTTACGTAATTGTGGGAGATGAAGCGTTTGGTTTAAGTCATAATGTAATGCGTCCATATGCCGGAAAAAATTTACCACTAAAGAAAAGAGTGTTTAACTATAGGCTTTCAAGAGCTCGTCGATTTATTGAGTGTGCTTTTGGTATTATGTCTAATAAATGGAGAATATTTCATAGGCCATTAAATGTATCCGAACCATTCGCTGAAAATATTATAAAAGCGTGTGTACTATTACACAATTTTGTTCGTGTTCGAGATAGTAATTCATTAAGGTTTGAAGACACATTATCATATGAAGGGTTTCAAGATGAAGATGAAAGAACAGACAACTATTCAGGAAAAACACCTACTACAATTCGTGATAAATTTGCTGATTACTTTATGGGTGAAGGAAGTGTTCCTTGGCAATTAGATAGCATAAATAAGTAAAAATATAATTTAATTTTAAGTGATCTGAGTAAAATAGTTAAGTAAAAAATAAATTAAACTATTAAAGTATAATATTATGTATGTATAGCCTATTTGTTTTGAATAAATTAATACTTTCTTAAAATATAATGTAAATGTGTTATATGAATACTTACAAATTTCTTTTTGTTGATTTGTTGCCATTGAGTCATATCCTTCATGGAATAATCGACATATTTCCAGCCATGAGTTTTGTTTAATTATTTTATTTGCATAATTAGGACTTGCTGTATCCCACAATTCTACACGCTTCTCAATTTCGATTATAAATTTGTCTGTATCGAGACTCATTGTACACAGTGTCATATTTTACATAAAACTATATAAGTTTTTCGAAAAATACTGTAATACGTTATATTATAACGTGTTCACTAATTAAAAAATAATTTTACGTAATTTAAAAATCTAAATAATCTGGAGTCCGCGTGTCTCGTCTGAACGTACTAATTTAATTTAATTTGTTATCAGTGGCTCGGACACAGACACAGTGTCCGGCGGCTAGAGAGGACGGGACACGCAACTTCGGTGGCGCGACACACACTCCGTGTCTGTGTCTCGTGTGTACGAGTGTATTTATAGCAATGTTATCTTAGTCGCGCAATTCTTTTCAGACACAAGTAGCCGGCCACAAAGTGTCTCGTCTGAAAGCGCTCTAAACACAAAAAAAAAAAACAAATAGTAAGCACACTATAATATAGTTATTATCCGTCGATTTTTTGGATGGGTGATGCGACTCGCGGGGACGTCGGTAGACCGTGTCGTACGGGTCGTCGGAAAACTAGTGACTTTACCAATCCGGTTCACCGAACGGCCGGCCGACGGTTCACGGCGCGGGTGTCGCGCGCCGGCTTCGTCCGTCGTCGGTTGGCGGTTTGTTTGAGAAGCGCTGCGTGGCTTTCCGCGTAAAAGGCTATTTTAATTCAAACAGCTATTACGCGGGACCGCGTCACTCTCATAATTTGTTTTTATAATGATTTCCACTATGTTTCAATATGTGGGAAATAATATTTGAAAATATCTTTTCTTCATCAGAATTATGGATTCTTCCAGATAATGTTTCTATAAGATCATAATTTATTTAGTCAATTAATATATTTATATCATAATATATAGGTACAATTGAATATTGATAGTAATTTTACAAAACCACAACTAGATAATTATCGTATAGATGGTTGATGAATTATGTATATTGTATATATTATATGATATGGATAAAAAAAAGGTAAATGGTTCATCACATTGATTTTCATCTAGCTGATCCGTATAATATACTTATAAACAATAAACATTAATAAAATCATTTTATTTTAAAAACTACAACAAAAACCTTCCGCTTTGAGGTGTACAATAAGTAAAATTAAAATCAAATTTATATTGAATAAGTGTAAGCCTAAAACAAAATGAGTACACGATCGATGTGCCCGTAGATTGTACGGAAAATTGGGAATCTTAGGGTATGGTCAGACTAGACCCGACATCGGCCGAATTAACGTTCTGCCGAATACGGACTGTAGTGATCCCTCACTGCTCGCTTATATTTTGAGTTCGTCGACGTTGATGGTTAATGTAGGAGAGAAGGTTGGAGAGAGACAAGTTGTATAAGTTATTTATAGTACTTTATTGTTAAGACAAAATAATAATAATTAAACATTTATAAAGAAATTAGATAAATTTGAGGACAGAGCGAAAAGCATCTGCCCGAGAAGTTAGTGACTGCGTGGTGCAGACTCTGTACTAAATCCTAATTTGCTATAGACTCTATCTTATATTTATATAAAATCTATATGTATAAAAAAAATGTACACGGTAGAGCCCAGGAGGTGGATATCTGAAAGGGAACCGGAGCTGGACGTTGTTATTGCAAAACAACCCGAATGTACGATTGGCACTCTTCTTTATTGGCACTTAAATTATTATAGGTTTGTTTTGCAGATATTTGATGTCGAAGTTTTAATTACGTCGTAAAACTCTAGGTACGTACATGTACGCGATTCTTGGAATCGAATAGTTGAAAGTTAATCTCCTTGTTGTTGTTGTCCTACCGCGGAAAGGTACTTAATATATTCGTAGAAACGCAGGTTTACTACATTCCTCCCCTCGAAGATGGAAGTCCCCGACTTCCACTAATTCAAGAATGTTCGCAGTGTTGGGTAGCCGGTAGGGCTGTTTCTTGGCGCGAGTGGAAACTCGACCATGTCGACTCCTCTTAATGACATCACTGGGTTTGCATTAAGTTCCTCTGTTTCTTCCTGTGACTGTGCTACTTCCGTGTGGTTTGTTACTGTTTTTGTTTTAACCATATTTATTATTTATATGATTACTGCCATAAAAATACTACTTGTTATTACATATAATATATAATCGTTGCGTTCTTGCGCGTCCTTTAGCTCGTCAATTTTGTTGTCGACTTTCCGTTGTTTTTCTAATTGCTTGTTTGACCCTGACACTTTATGTAGGTCCTCCATGTTATTTGTTTTAACATGGTAATCTTCCATTAAGTTGTTGTTGTCGGTGAACGGCATATCCTTTATGTGTTCTAAAACTGATTTCGGGTTGAAATCCATATATTCAGATTTGTAATCGACTTTCCCTGGTATGAGTACGTCTCTAGCGGCGTACGCTTTACAAGTTTCATTTAAACTTAAGATACCTACACCTCTTAGTGTATGGCTGGTGGATTCTTTATCTTCGTCGCAGGTGATGAATACTAAATCGTAGTTAGTGACGTAGATCCACTCGTTTTTGAATCGTTTTTTGTGAAAGATGGATGTACCCATTTGTACGTGCATGATTTCGCAGTTTGTTGGAACTTTTATAGGATCTTGGAGTAATTGTACTTCGCATGCTGGTCTACTAGCACGTGGATGTAAAGGATTACCCTCAGGACACAAAAGGAAGTCTCTAGCGTGTTTACAATGTGTGTAATACAATTCGTCATAAAGAGCATAGTGTTCTTTCGTTTTACTTATAGCTAGATACTTATTACTAGGTTTTATATAAAAACAATCGTTTCCGGTGCACACTGGCACAGGTATTAAATTATACAAACTAAAATCATTTTGATAAATTAAAGGTAAAGAAATTATAAACACTAAGTTGTCATTTGCATAGTATATAGTAATGTCTGAGAGCTTTATCAATTCGTAAATATTTTGTATGTCTAAATCAGTTGGTAAATCGGTGCCCCCAGGTAATGATACTTTAACGTCTTTAACGTGTTCTAATAACTCTTTTGGAGATATTAAACTTGGATGAATAATTCCCATTTTAGCTTGTTGTATTACCTCTAATAGTGTGTTTGTTTCTTCTATCTGTTTTGTAATTAATAAATTAACGTGTATAAAATGTTTTGTCAAATAATTTTTTATTTGTTGTTCCCTTGTACTGTTTGTCGTTTCGTTCACCATTAATGTTAAAGGTACCGAAGATATAATGTTGTGTGACACTATATTATTCTGTAGTTGTACTACTTTAATTTGTTCTTTTATTAGTTTAGATTGCGAAGTGCTTTGGCTTTTTGCTATATTAAAATTAAATTTTTGTATGCATTCTAAATTGCATATTCCGTATATTAATTTAGCTGCTTTTGTAACGAGTTTAGTTAAAGCATTACGTTTAGTAATTATGTGACCAATAGAATCTAAGACTTGTCTCTTTTTATTGTGTAAATTGTCAACTATAGCGGTGGCTGTTTTAAGTAAGTTGTTACAATTAAAGTTATTGGTAACTGGGTCGTGCATGTATGCAACACACAATTCGTTCGTTTTATCTATTACTTCGTTTATGTATTCGAATTCTTCGTTATATTTAGTAAGATTAATGTATGCAGTAAGATCCCATTGAGATGTTATGAGTTTCAAAGGTCCCCTGTTTTCGTAGTATAGACCAGAATGTTGTTTTAATGGTTCGTCAGCGTATCGAAAAGTTCCTGACGTGAATGGTATGATAAGTAGTATAAGTCTGAAAACCGTTTCAGCTTATTAGTTAAAATATAATTTTAAAATAAAATTCAGCTTAATAGTATTTAATATACCCGTTCCATTTCTTAGAAACTACTAATAAGAATTACTATAATGATAAAAATAAAAAAAATTGATAATAAAATAATATTGTAATTAATACAAAAATATCCCGTAACCCTCATAAATAAATTGATAAAAAAATCTTAATACTAATTGTATACTATAAATCATATTGGTGCGGGAAGAATATTCCTTTTCTTTTCTTGTTTCGCCCACACCGCTTCGTTAATGATATCCCTATGTTTTTTATATAGTTGCAAAAACAGGCACCTTGTCCATTGGACATCGGCTCGGGGGTCATGAGCTTCAAGCCCCCCGTGAAAATAAAGATCGCTACACATAAGGGTATGTGCCTCGTTGAGTTTAAGCGATCGCCCGTTTTTTCTGTATTTTCCTATCGGAATGGAAGCTATGGGTTGATTGTCCCCATAATCGGTTATTAGTAAAACAAAATTTCCGTCCATATGGAGATCCCACCCACGTAGTGAAAAAATGGGTTTGGTTATGTCAAGCAGCTGGAGGATTTGTTTATCTGTGCTACCCTCCCAGGTTAATATTGCGTCATATTTGTCTAGCTGTTGCTTAATTCGTGGTTGAGTAAGATTTGGTGAAACAGTGTGGTCAGAATCATAAAGTTGGGCAAGTACTGGATATAGTAAGTTAAGTTTGTCCTTAAATATATATTGCAAGTGTTTCACTAGGTGTTTCCACTCTTGATCGGTTACGGCTCGATTTTCCTGTAAGTGTAATGCGCGCCCCTCTAATTTTGTAATGATACCTGGCTGGTATCGCCCCATGATGGCGCCCGATATTAATATTAAGTGGTCCCGGTTGTAGCTGCAAAATTCGAAATCTACTGTCGCGTACTCGGGTATTTTACTGTAAAACAGATCGATTATATAAATAAAAAGGAAAGAGAAAAAAAACTTCATGCTTAACAACAGAACCGTATTAGTTATATTGTTAATTTAAATACGTACGTAATAGATATTTAGATCATTGACTGTTAGTGATTAACGGAGATAAAAAAAAATTAGTTTTGATTAATTTATGAAAACGTTAATCGTTTGTAAACGAGTAGGTCCGTTGGGTCCTCTGTGTTATCAATGAATTCCTTTAGTACTAGGCACATTGGTTTCCTAAGTGGTTGTTTTCCTTTCACCAGGTCATGCGAGAAGTGATTGAGCGTACGAGTAATTCCCAGTAATTCTGTGGGTGAGTACGGTTGAAGTAAGTTTTTGTTTGCTGTGTCGATATGACATATCAAACAACTTGGTATTTCGTCATGATATAAAGCGTTAGGATTATGTTGTTGGAACCTGATTACTGTGCTAAGTTCCTTAATGAAAATGTGTTGTTTTATTCTAAAACAGTAAAATAGAAATAGAAATAGAATATAGAAATTAGAGGCAAAGAAATTATAAAGACTTATGATTTATTTATTCATTATTGTCATCGTCGATATAACGTTTAACGTTCTTTTTTTTTTTTTTAGTATTACGCCAGTCGTGATTAAGTTTTAATCGTTTGAGAGTACGCGATACACCGGAGTGTCCGCCTAGAGGTGAGTTGTGATGCTCATAAATAATTTGTTGTTTTTCCTCGTCGGTAAAACGTTCACCTGTATATATTTTTATTACGATGTCGGTTTGTCGAAATACGTACCGAAACATCGTACGAATTCTCAAGAAATTTGTTAATGAGGTAGGTCCATTTAATTTGACCGTGGAAAAAGATTTAATTCGATTTGTCATACAATAGTCGCGTATATTTTGTAACGCTAGATAAATGGATTCCGCTTCAAGCGGTGTTGTATGTGTTTTGGTGATACCATAGAATATAATTAATTTTGATCCATTGGTGTGCGTATAGAACCGGTTTCCGTCGGTAAAATGTATTTCGTTAAAATCAACTTTTTTTATGATCTCGCGCACGACTGGATGTGTAATTATTTTATCTTCGGGAATCGTTACTATAATAGTTTCGCTTTCCGTGACCTTGTTAACGTCGCCTTCGATTTCGAGAATTTTAGAATTGAATATTGGCTTACTCTCAGCGGCACGGAATTCGTTGAACTCTGTATCGGCGCTAGTCGTATTCGTTTGTACTACTCGGATACGTGATAAACAATCGGCGTTCGAGTGTTCGGGCCCCGCCCTATACGTAATAGTGTAATCGTAATCCGCGAGCTGTAAACGCCAGCGCATAAGTTGCGACGACGCGTCCTTAATACCAAACAGGTATGTAAGAGGTCGATGATCGGTAATAATATTGAAATGACGTCCATATAGATATGGTCTAAAATATTTCACGGCCCATACGATGGCCAATAACTCTTTTTGAACTACGCTATAGTTACATTCGGCTTTATTTAATGTCCTACTTGCGTATGCGATAGGTTGGTCTTTGGGTACTGCCCCCTGTGATAAAACGGCCCCTATTGCATATTGACTCGCGTCGGTCATCAAGTTAAACTCCCCTTTTTCCCAATCCGGATAGACTAGTAATGGAGGGTTCATTAAAGCTTTCTTTAGTTCCTCAAAGCTATGTTCACAGTTATCGGTCCAGTTAAATGGTACGTCTTTTTTAAGTAAGTAAGTTAGCGGTTTCGCCGTTTTTGCAAAGTTATCGACAAAACGTCTGTAATAATTAAGAAGTCCTAGAAATGATTTAATGTCCTTTGCGTTTTTCGGTTTTGGGTATTCCCGAATGCATTTTAATTTACTAGGATCCGGCGATACCCCGTTTTCGTTAATAACATGTCCCAAATATGTGACCTCTTTCCGTAAGAAAGAGCACTTTTGGGGTTGTAATTTTAGTTTATGTACGCGTAACCTATTGAATACCTGTTCTAGTTTTTTCTGATGGTCATTTAAACTGGAACCGTGTACCACTATATCATCTAAATAGGCGGTGCACATTTCCTCAAGACCCATAAGAACAGATTTCATAGCGCGTGTAAATGTTGCTGGGGCTGAACTCAGCCCAAATGGCATACGTAAATATTCGTAATGACCGGATTTTGTAGAAAAGGCGGTTTTGTGGGTATCGGCTGGATTCACATGTAACTGATGATATCCATTTGCTAAATCTAGGGTAGTAAAGTATTTGGATGACCCTAGGGATTCTAGTATTTCAAGTATATTTGGAAGTCCATAGGCTTCATTTTCCGTTACTTCATTAAGTTTACGGAAATCTACGCAAACTCGTAATTTCGGTTTCCCTGTCGCGTCTAAATTTTTCTTTTTGACTACTACGAGTGGAAAGTTAAAAGGTGATTTGGAATCGCGTATAATGTTATTTCGTTTCATTTCTTTAATTTGTTTTTCAATTTCTTCCTGGTAAGCCCAAGGTAAACGATATGGTCGTATATTAATTGGTTTAGTGCAACGCGGTGTATTAATTTCGTGTGTCACGACGTCGGTGGCACTCAAATAGTCCCCCGGTAAATAAAATAAGTCCGCGTAACTACAACATAATTCTAGAATGCGTTCGCGCTCTTCGTGATTTAAATTGTCCGTGTTAATTTCGTTTTTTAATATGGTTATGCGATTGTTAATTTTCGTGTCTACAAAAGAAGCTGTTAAAGCTGTTTCAAGGTATGGTTCCCACTCGATATGTTGAGTGGTTAACTCGTCAATGACAAAAGGTTCCTCTGAAATATTTATTATGTTACTTATAATTGTGTCACTATTGACTGGGCTAATGCTGTTAGCTATAATAACGTTTTCGTTCACGTCTTGTTTTTTAATAGTTATATTTTTATGCGTGATGTGCTCATCGTTTTTAATTAATAGTACGCAGTTGCTACGAGGCGGTAATATAATTTCCCTCGAACTGGTTTGTTCGGGTATGGTCAATAAATTTCGACTATAGTCCATAATGACCTTGTTTTGTTTCAAGAAGTTACGTCCTATAATACCTGATTCTGTTATTGGAAAGTCGCCAAAAACGACGTCGAATTTTATGAGAACGTCTACTGCGTTAATTTGCATCGTCGTCACTATAGTTCCTATTGTAAATATAGGTATTTCGTTTATACCTTTAATTGTGCGTTTTTCGTGTTCATTTACGACTACCTGCCCGTTGAGTGCAGAAATCTTAATAAGATTCATTTCTGCCCCGGAGTCAATTAATAATTTAATGTTATGCGGTTCGAAATTGTGAGACCCACATATTATGTGTTCCTCTTGAAAGTCCGCTACCACTCGTACGTGATTCTGATTAATTTCGGCTACGGTACGGCTGGTGCTAGGACCTTCACCGTCCTTACTACTTGTTTTTTTACTTTCGTTATACATGCGCTTCCTACAATCTTTAATGTTGTGGTTAGTTTTTTTACAGTACGCGCAAAATCGAACTTGACCCTGATATTCGCGTTTGACTATACTAGTTTTGTCATCGCGGTTATTTATGGGATTTCTAAAAAATGTGTTGGACGAAGTACCGGTGTTACTGCGGCATTCATTTGCGTAATGTCCTAATTTACTACATTTATTGCATTTAATGTTTCTTTTATGGTTTGCATTGTTTTTTACATAATTTTTATCTGCGTTAAAACGACGGTTAATGTGTTGGAGGTCTTGTTCCTCCTCAATCGCGATAGTAATTGCTTTTTCGAGAGAATCTACGTCACGCGCCCTTAAAAATGACCTGATTGCTGGTTTTGCTCCGTTAACGAACGCAGTAAGTGCTCCTGTTTTATGGGATGTGGCTACCGCGGCGGCTGAGGCTGGCTCTAGTCCTAATGTTAACGCTCCTACCAATTCGTGATAGCATTTTTCGGTTCGTCCGGCGAAGCTACGTACGTCTTCGTCGGTACGTTGCCTAATGTTACTAAGTTGGGACTGTAAATAATTAATTGAATGTGGTGCCCCAAAAACGTTACGAAGGTGGTTTTTAAGCTCTGTCCAGTCTGTGAAGTTGCGGTAACGTGTAGCCTGATATGCGTCTCCCTTTAATTTAGCTAAAATATTTTGGAATACTACCGGTTTAATATTGTCATGGATATTGTCCATTACATAGTTACATTCTGTTATATATGAGGACAAATCTGCCTCAGTTCCCCCGTTAAAATTAGGTATGCCGCGCAAGGCGGTGTCTATTCCTAATGTTACACTCATTATGGTAGTATGTAAAGTTCGCGGGTTATATTTAACTACTTCCCAACACCTATTTGGACTCTCAGACATATACTAAATAATTTGCTTAAATAACAACTTACAATGTAGAATTCATTGCGATTTTTGTCTGGTCCTGTCTGCTCTGCGTGCTGGCGGCTCTGCTGGCTCGTCGTTGATGCTCCGCTTGGCTATGTTGAGTGTAGTTGGTGGCTTGGCTCGGTCGTTCCTTCCTTCCTAGGTTTCAGCAACGTAGTTGAACTCGAGGTCCGCTGATGTACTCGATTCTGGGTTGGATACCAAAATTCTTCATTCAGGTGACCCCACACCTGACACCAAAAGACGTGTAGTGATCCCTCACTGCTCGCTTATATTTTGAGTTCGTCGACGTTGATGGTTAATGTAGGAGAGAAGGTTGGAGAGAGACAAGTTGTATAAGTTATTTATAGTACTTTATTGTTAAGACAAAATAATAATAATTAAACATTTATAAAGAAATTAGATAAATTTGAGGACAGAGCGAAAAGCATCTGCCCGAGAAGTTAGTGACTGCGTGGTGCAGACTCTGTACTAAATCCTAATTTGCTATAGACTCTATCTTATATTTATATAAAATCTATATGTATAAAAAAAATGTACACGGTAGAGCCCAGGAGGTGGATATCTGAAAGGGAACCGGAGCTGGACGTTGTTATTGCAAAACAACCCGAATGTACGATTGGCACTCTTCTTTATTGGCACTTAAATAATTATAGGTTTGTTTTGCAGATATTTGATGTCGAAGTTTTAATTACGTCGTAAAACTCTAGGTACGTACATGTACGCGATTCTTGGAATCGAATAGTTGAAAGTTAATCTCCTTGTTGTTGTTGTCCTACCGCGGAAAGGTACTTAATATATTCGTAGAAACGCAGGTTTACTACAGGACGAAAACGTCCGAATAAAATAAAAGCATGAAATTAAATTGCACCGGTCACATTATATCCGATAAATACGGCCGTATACTGCCGACGCCGGACGAAAACAAAATATTTTGTTTTTTCCGGCCGAATTGGCCAGAAATAGTTTATTTAATTAAAATGAAAATATATAAATGTAGGTATATTATTTAATTATGGAAGTTTTAAAAATAAAAATAAATTGTATTGGATTTATTTTTATAAAAACATTGAATTATAATTTTTGTCATTTGCCTTTCGATATTTTCCTTGATCAGTAGTACGATTACATATTAATATAATACTATAAACTCAATACTGTCTACTCAACTACCTACGACATTATTAAGTTAATTAAGTTTAGTAAAGTAATTTAACATTATTAAGTAACTTGTCATAGTTTGTTAATACTATTTTGAATTATTTTAAATTTCATTATTCTGCCGTAAATATGGTTGACTGTGAAAAATTAATCAATTTAGTATTTGAAAAAGAGCCTTTGTGGAACATCAAATCAAAATGTTGCCACAACAGAGACGTTTGTAGAAAGTTGTGGAATGAAATTTCTGTAGAAATGGGAGTCAAAAGTACGTATTAAATCAATATTTATTTATACAATTACAATTTATATACATGACAACTGTATTTAATTCATAATAATATAATACATTTAATATTATGATTATTAATTATTATACAGTATTTTGTTATACAATTTGTAAAATGTAAATACATAGGTAATTTAGTTAAGGTTTGAATAAGTTGAATGAGTATTGAATAAGTGATAGAATATATAATCTACAAAAATACATAACTAAAATTAACATTTTTTTTTTATTTTCTGTAATCCTGAAAACTGACAGCACCAATATCATTAAAATATTCTTTAAATTTATCTCGTATAGTATACGCTTCTTGTTTTTAACGATTGTTACGTCTTGATGTATTATTGTGAACTAAATCTGGATTTGTTAAGTTCTGGTTTATTTTTGAAATTAATGTTTCGTCTACACCTTCTTGGTCTATAATAATATTATGAATCAAACAAATGGTCTTTAAGATTGTGTCAACATGTTTTGGATCAATTTGTATTTCAGTTTTTAAACACCTCCATTTTGATACTAAAATACCAAAAGTACATTCGATCATTCGTCTAGCACGACTTAAGCGGTAGTTGAAAATTGCTTTTGTTTTGTCCAAATTATTATCAAAAGGATAAGGTCTCATTAGGTATTCTTTTAATGGGTATCCTTGATCACCCAATAATACAAATGGCATAAGAAAAGTTGAATGAGGTAGTGTTTTTTTTGGTGGCAAGTTAAATGTATTTCCCTTCAAATGCTCATAAATATTACATACTGTGAAAACTCCACTATCGCTTTGTCTTCCGTATGCTCCAACATCTATAGCAATGAATTTATATTTAGCATCGCATATTCCCTGTAGATGGATAGAAAAATAGTGCTTATAATTATAGAACATGGAACCAGTGTTCTTTGGTTATTTTATACGAATATGCTTGCCGTCAATACAGCCCACACAATTAGGAAAGTTCCATAGCATCTCAAAGTCTTGAGCAATTTTGTAAAACATATCTGTAGTAGGGAATGGCATGTGAATGTTAGCAAAAAGTTTCCTAATAATATTGCACGTATCATAAATAATTTCTCCAATTGTATTATGAGCCATACGAAAAGAAAATGCTAAGGACCTATATGACATTCCAGTTGAAAGAAACCTAAAAATAATTGAAAAAGTCCGTAAACAGCAAATGTCAAAATACTTTGAAAATTTGTATTGTGTATAGAAAGTTATAATGTAAATACAGTTAGTGAAAATTTCATGTATCTACAACAGTCATCTGTTAAGAGTTATACCAAAAACTATATAGGAACAAATTTTTTACTTATAAAGTTTAAATGTCGAGAAAATTTGAAAAAAAATTTGAAAATTTGATTTTATTTATAAATCTCATTATATTAGTATTCTTTAAAAGTTTAAAGTTTCTACGTTTATAACTAGTTAACATACAATTTGCAAAAAAAAAAAATTATATCTTATCATCTTACGAAAATTCTTAAAAATATCATATATTGACAAAATAATATATTGTTACGTGCTGCCCCTTCAGGGATTCACTATGTAGATGATTTGGAAATAATGGTAGCCAAATTAGATTTATAATACAATGTTTTATTAGAACAAATATAAAATGTATAGTATCGTCGTGGTAATAGTAGTAGTAGTAGTCGTCGTCCTGTATGTGGCTAGTGGCGTGAAGTCGCTTCTGCGTTGCTGGTCCAGGTACATCTGTCTTTACTGTGTTTCCAGCCCTCCTATATATGATGTCGGTTCCTTTGATGGATCCTGCGCATGGACGGGGCGGTGTATGTAGCTGGTTCAATAAGTTGTTATTCTCGCAACCGCCGCTCGTGACTTGTTGTTGGCCGCTCCCCTTGATTAGTTTGCCAAAATAGGATATAGTTTCTAACTATGAGGTTACGTCTAGGAGACCATAACAACTCAAGGAGAACTGCCTCTCCGAGTATAATAATACTTATATACTAATACATGAATTGAGTGCGTAAAGCTATTCCTTTACACCTCCCTGCCAAAAAAAAGATTATTAGCCTGTAAGGTTAAGAATCTTTAACAATACTATTTAAGTTCAATAGTCGACAGTAGTTGATTTTACAATTTGGTATACATTTACATTTACAATTTGTTATAATTTTTACATTTCATTACAATCTTGTTTATAACAAGTTACAATAATTGATAGATATATATGTTTTACATTTACAATTTTGTTATAATAGGTTACAATTTGTTATACATATTTTATGACATTTTACATTTATAATGTAATTTACAATATTATTTAATTACATTGTGTTCTTTTTTTTTTTTTTACAATAAGATAAAATTTGAATACATAATAATATAAATTTTGATTACCTGAAATTATAATATTAGAAGTGTTAAAATGTTAGTTTATTATATAATATAAGTTTATATTTCCCCTTTTGAATACAATATTTGTTAGTTATAATAAATCTTCCACCAATTGATAAGTTATGTGAATAATATAATAAACTGTTACACATATATGTCAACATAATTTCATTTACTTAGGATATTCGAGTATATAGCTTGGATCTCTTGTTTTCTCTATTAATTTAAGTAATTCCTTACATTCTCCGTTACAATGGTCATTCATAAAGAGTTCAATATTTCTGGTTATCTTATTTAATTTTTTGAAATCATAACGTTCGTTTAATCTTTTGTTTGCTTTTAATATGTGCCAGTTAAAGCATACCGGTTCCATCTTATTTTCCTTAAGTTTATAAATATGTACTTCGGTGCTTAATATTTTTTTTAATTCTTCGATAAATCTAAAATAATATAACTCTGTTAAGTCTACGTAATTACCTTCACCGTGAAATTATCCTAAAAATCTCTATATATATTTTATTTTTTCCTATATTTTTCGTGACTACATAGTCAAAAACGCATTGGATCGTGACAATGCGTGATATGATGATTCGTATTGCACACCAATCCATGTGCTTCTAATAAGTTTAACATCCTGCCGTTTTTATTAAGTTTTCCTATGTACCCTGAATATAAGGTTTCTCTTGTTTCTATGTTAGTTAGTTTTAAATTAAATTCATTATTATTCCTATCACTGTACGCCGTTATATTTAAAAACGCTAAAATACCCCTTAACCTTAATCTTTTTACAATTGTTAGATCTGTCGTTCCGTTCCAAAAAACTATTATTGGCTCCCTGCTATCGATGTGCAAATATTTCTGTAGGTATACCGTTGACAAAGTCGACTCCCCCTGATGGTTTATACTTTTGTATAATTGGTCCAACAATGGTGTGGTCAAGTTTGGTTTACTCCGGAATACCCTTTTGATTGTTTGCACAACTTTTCCCAAGTCACGGCGCCGGAACCTCCTTAACTTATCGTCTTGTGTAAGTACAAGAGGATTCCCCTCCAGTTTCATCGGTTTATATTTTTCTAAACTGTTGGAGATGGCGCCGGATACCAATAATATTTCGGTCCTATTGATCATAGTGAATTCGAAATCCATTATGAAAAAACGGATTTGAGAGCTAGAATATATATATAAAATATTAAATTTATGTATATTATTATTACTATAGTTACATATTACTACTATATTTAATTTTCCTGTGTTGTTGTTATTATGTTTTACTCTTCGAATATATGGTCCGTGAAAATATACGTCGTGAAATTAGTTGCTCTAAAAGCATTCCGACTTCTACACAGATTGAACTATCCGCCCTAGGGTTAACAATTACTGCGTGTATAAATGCAGTTACCGGTACCATAGCTTGATTTAAAATACGTTGTGTAAACGGCATAGTCATTCTCATATTAGCCTCTATGACATGTCGTTTGAAACATCCTACACAAATCATATCCCCCCGGACGAACTGATTGTGCTGCCCGTTTAATAATTCGTTTTTCAGCTCTGAAAAATTCTATTGCTTGTAGTGTCAATGGTAGTTCTTCCGACAATGGTATGTTTTCGTTCATGTTTGTCTCTGTTAAAATCTTTATATATTAAACTTTTACGTGTATTTATATTTCGTTTCTTCTTATACTCTGAAATAGTTAAAATTTCATTATTTATTACGATAGTTACGTTAATATTACTACTATTCTAATTTCTGTTAATATTACTTATGAAATATTATTTTTACGTATTATATTTTCTATTTGTACGTATTTATAATTTATATTATTATTTATTTAATATTATTATTATTTATTTATTTTTATTTGATTTATTCTTATTTATTTATTTATTTATTATTATATATTTTTTTTATTTATATATATTTTCTATATATTATTCTCTTTTTTTTTTATTATCTTGGTGACGGTGGTGGAGTGAATGGTGTCTCTTCAAACCCCCTTATGTAGTCACTTCTGTTTGATGGTCTATATTTAACTATCCTTCTGGGTATATCTATTACTTGTTCATCACTAATATATTTGCATTTAATTAATATATATATTGCTATTATGAGTACGAGAGATAGTGCTGCTAATACTATTGTTACATATAGTAAGTTAGGCCGGGCGCACACTGATAGAGCAAAACTGTTTCGAGCTGCTTGGAGTAGCTCGGAGCTGTTTGTAGGCAATTATAACATATGTAAAGTAAGTGACGCGCGCACACTAATCAGTCAACATCAACACACGACAAGACAAAACGAAGCATGATCGGTCTTGTTCGGTCTGGTTCTATTTTTTCTCCAAGCAAAATACGAAAATGTTAAGTAATCGTATAAAATAGTTTATTATACGAATAGCTTACAACTGAACACTATCGTTATTTTGGTGTCACATAGATTTTTATGATTTTACTTGATACTTCTCATACTATACTTCATAAATATTTCATAATTATACTTCATAATTATTTTAAAATGGGATGCGATCCAGAAAAATTGATAAATTTTGTTTTTTTAAGAAGATCTATTTACGATTTTACCGATAAAGAGCATAGCAATAGAATCATCCAAGACAGATTATGGAATGAAATCAGCACAGAAATGGAAACATCAGGTTAGTTAATATAAATATAAAAATAAAATAATTTTACTTTTTACATGATGAGTACGTAGTGTATTTCTATATTTATGTATCTGTAATATAAATCAAAATTAAATCAATAGTCAAACTATTTATACATTTACATTTTTGAGCTATTTAAAATTATAGTATTATAATATTATAATATTCTAGTTGATTTATTTTAAAATTTAAAGAAATGTTATATTAAAACTTATAAATTGTACATATTTTGCCATGGAACTGCACCAATGTCTGAATTGAAATAATTCATGAACTTCTCTCGGATATCCATTGCTGCAGTCAGTAGATGCCCTATTAATTGGTCTTGATGTAATTTGACTTTGAGCAACCGTTTGGGTTGTTTGAAGTTGAAGTTCATCTTGGATTTCAGATGGAGCCCCTTCTTTATCCATTATTATGTTATGTAAAATACAACACGCCTTTGTGATAATAGTAGCTTTTTCAGGAAAAACTAACATTTTATTTTCTAGAACATTAAATCGTTTCACAAGAATCCCAAATGCACATTCTACTATTCTTCTGGCTCTCGATAAACGATAATTAAAAATTCTTTTTTCATTAGTTAAATTTCTTTTTGGAAAAGGTCTCATTAAGTTTGTTTGCAAAGGATATGCTTCGTCCCCAACAAATACAAACGGAAACTCGTCGTTAATTTGAGGATCAATTTTTTTTGGCTGCGGAATATTTAATTTATTGTTTTTTAATAATTTTCCAAAATTGGATTCTTTAAAAATACCACTATCACTATTTCGTCCATAATCACCGATATCTACAGCTATGAATTTAGCATTAGCATCAACGACAGCTTGAAGTACAATAGAATGAAATCCCTTATAATTATAATATTCTGAACCAGCATTAGGAGGGCATTGTATTGATATATGTTTTCCGTCAATCGCGCCAAGACAATTCGGAAAGTTCCACAGTTCTTCAAAAGCTTTTGCTACTTCTATCCAATGTTCAGTTGTAGGTGGTGGCATATAAGTAGGACATAAAATATCACATATGGCACAACATACGTCACTTATTATTTTTCCAATAGTTGAAGCGCCAAGACGAAAATGATAATGTAAGCGTTTAAAGTGTCCTCCAGAAGCTAAATAGCTGAAAAATAATTATTTATTCTATTATACCTATTTATTATACTAATTTTATTTCACATTTTTGGGAATTTTAGCCATAAATGCTTATTTTATTTTTTATGTCATTTTTAAATTCTGAACAGAGTGATGAATGTTTTGATTTTACAGAGATGTTTGTTTTTTATATGTATGTCCACGATTACTAATGAAAATAATGCTTCGATTTTAAATTTTAAATACTTTCTTACCTAAAATGTTCACCAAATATTTATTCGCATCATCTATACATAGTATAACTAAATTATATTATTTTATCAAACGATGAATAAAAAATCTTATTTGGTTAGGTTGAGGACAACAATTTATATTTTAATAAAAATATTAAATGAAAAAAAAATCATAATAGAATAAAAAAGTTAGATTTTTTATAAAAATTGGATATTTAAATTTATATATTTTTTTTTAAACCAATACATTCATCGCTCCGCTCAGTCTAAAATATCTATAGATTACAAGTTTTTTGAGATTTTGATGCAGTATATCAAAACTTTAAATGCATAAAACAATAATTAATTAAATATACATTTTCTAGTAGCAGAGTGTAAAACTAAGTGGGCGTGTCTTCGTAATAGTTTTGCAAGAGCTTTACGTGAAGAAAAATCAAAAATATCTGGTTCTGCTGCTTCGAGAAAAAAAAAGTGGTATTTATTCAATGAAATGTCGTTTTTGTCAAGTTTCATGTTGCAGCACAAGCAAACATCAAGTAATCTGGAAGCATCAGATGATGAAAGTGAGGCAACTGATGAGAAAGGTACAGAAAATCCAAATCTCAATGAGAGCGTAAGTGAAATTGAAAGTGAAGGTACAAATGCTACATGTTTAATTGACAGACAAGAGCTGAGAAGAGTATCTTCTGAACCTGTTTTTAAAAAACCAAAAAAAACCCAAGTTAAAAATTCGACTGTAGAACAAGTTGCAGGGCCTATGATCGAATTTTTACGTTCAAAAACAAATAAGTCAGCTGTAGAAGATGTTGATTTATTATTTTTTAAAAGTCTTTTGCCCGATTTCAAAAAATTAAATGGAAAAAACCAGCGCCAGTTTAAACAGTTTGTGTTAACAACTTTAAATACATACATAGACAGCCAAGAAGCTCAAGAATCAGTAGGTAATGATAAAGTATCATATGATAATACTACATCAAATGTACCAGTACAGGAATTTCAAAACTACAACTATACTTTCAGTCCACCCGGATATTCATCATCAAATAGCTCAACATACTGATTTTAAATACTTATTAAATTATTAATATTCATCGTATAAATTTAAAAATAAATAATACATTTTAAGTAAATAAATAAAAAATAAAATTTTTAAATAAAAAAAATAATAAATTGTATTGTATAAATTTGTTTTTCACCAACTTCACTTACTTACTTAAGTTTGATTAATAAATATTTCTAGTATATAATTATAGTATTATTATTTGAACTCACCTCAAGGTTACTAACAATTTTTCAGCAGGAGCTATACTTTGACGAAAATGTGTGTCTTGTGATCTTATTGCCTCTCCAATTTCATTTAATATAAAGTCAAAAGTAGTTGAACTCATGCGAGTGAAATTTTTAAATTTTAACTCATCTTTACGTAATTCAGCCAAAAAATTAAAAATTGTATTATTCTCTGTACGTTTTTTATTTATTTCGTGCACCCAAATTTTACGTTTACGTTTTTTTTCATTTATTTCACTATTTAACAAAAATTGCCACAAAAGCGGTATAACAACATCATCTTCATCAGAGCTCATCTTGACGACTGGTGTAAAACAAAAAATGAAACGGAAATTATTTTGTCTTGTTCGGTTTTGTTTTGTTAGTATGAATGAAATTTGTTCGGAGCGGTTTGAAACAAAATGTTTCGACTAGATCGAAACAGTTTTGCTCTATCAGTGTGCGCCCGGCCTTACTGTGTATAAACTGGTGTTTTTGGCTTTGTTCTCTTAAAACTTCTTGGTCTATCATTTGTTGTACTTCATCCAAGGACTTGGATACGCCGTGTAGATCCGTTAATTGTATATTTGGATTGTCTCCCCATTCTTTATTTACTTCGAATCTATGTATGTGTTCAGGTATCTTCTCTAAAATGCTTTTTATGTTAGTTGTAGGTATGAAATAGAACCACTTATTATATCATTTTCTGATGAAACTAATAGAATTACAATTAAATCTCCTTGTTATTATAAATTAGATGAAAAATAAAAAAATTATTTAGATTTTAATGGTAATATAGATTTTTCAATGACAAGTGAGAAAAAAATGTACTATCCTATTGTTGGTGAATATTATATAAATATTGAAAAAGAATGTGAATTTAGATTAGGTCGAAATGGTCAAATCCCACTAGGTACAATATTTATAGCTATTTATTCAATAGGCGAAATTGAAAATTTATTTAATTCATTCGGAACTAAATTTGTGGAAAATTTTCCTGAAATAAATATTGAAATAAATAAAAATTTATTAAAAATAACTGCTTCAATTGGTCTGTGCTTTGATGAATATTTATCAAATTGTTTAGGCTTTAATTTTATAAAACGTCTGATCCCTATTAATAAAACATGGCCTAAAGGGAAAGAAATAGAATTAGGTGTTGAGTATACACCACCAGATATTGTTTATACGGTAATAGGAATAAAAACTCCAACATTTTACACTCAAGGTTTCTTAAAAGAAATAAATGGCATTATTTCCAATGAAAATAGTAAAACAGAATTAAAAGGAAATTATTCAATTGAACATTTAAATAGTTTATTCAATTCGATTATGAAGTTTGAAAATAATGGTGATTACATTAAAATAACAACAAAAGATTATTTTTCATTTGATAAAGATTTAAATTTAAGTTTAGGAGTGATTGATACAATACATACACATTATGGAGAAAATTCATCATTAAATAATAACAACAAAATACTAGAAGTACATTGTAATATAATTGAAGAATCTATTACACATAATATTGATGAGGTATCTCATTATGATGAAGTTTTATTTTTATTTCAATATAATTCTAATAGTGCTTTGATTAAACCTCATAAAATGATATATAGACCAGTGAGTAAAAATCGGATTCAAAAAATAGAAATTTATATTTTAGACTTGAAAGGTAATATTGTTAATTTTGATGAAGAATTTATTGGTGTTCTTGATCTAATCAAAAAATAAATATGAAAAGTTTTTTTTCAAGATAAAATATCTTGAAAAATTAAAGTATGGAACGATTTTTTTATAAAATTTCATCAACTATTCCTCTTTCAATATCAAACGTATACACTGAACTAGAAATTAAACAAACATAACAAATTGTGTTATCAGGTAAATTTTGACTGAAATCTACGTTTAAAATTACTGTACAGTCGGAGATCGCAATTTGACTTTGGTGTCTACTCATGTTAACAACAAAAAATGGTCTCTTTCTAAACATTTGTTTATCTAAATACATTAATGGATTTTCTTCATGTGATTTATAATAGGTTTTTTTATAACTCATATGATCTTCATATGCTTGACAAAATTTCATATCATTAAAATCAAGATTTTGCCATTCATTAGGATATTTTTTTCCATTAACTTTAAAAGAATAATTTACAACATTACAATCATCAAAAAAAGCAGCATTACTATCTTGATTGTCTAGTCTATTTTTTTGTAAAATGAACATACCAAACAATGGTTGTTTACTTTTTCGATGTTGAGATGATAAATCGCATCTTATATTTTTTCCAGGAAGATTTCTTATTTCAATTAATTGCAATGTTTTAAAATCTAAAATAAACGGTTTCTTAATTAATTCATCAACTATTTGAATTTTTGTTATTTCATCATATTCTATTGTTTGCATTTGAACTTTTAATTCTAAAATATTAATTTTACCCTTTTTTGGTTTAATATTTTTTGTATCTTCTGTAGCTTCAGTGTTTGTTTCTAGAATCAATGCATCATCATCAGTATTTCTTGTAAAAATTATTTCAAATCTAGCATTGTAAATTTGTTTTATATCTTTCATTGACCCTAAACCTAAGTGTGATAAAGGAATGATGAGCTCAACACTTCCTCCTCCTTGAGATGTAGATTGAAATCCTGAATTTTGTGTAGGACCATTTCCATCAACAGCATAACTAAAATAACCTTTTAGTGTACTTAGTCTTCCAGTATTCTCACTTTCATCTATAATTTTATTATTTAATTTAATTGTAACTTTTTGAAACACATGTGCTCCACTATTATCAGATAACATAACATTAGATTTTGCTGGATATTTAGTACCATCTTCTTGTACATATTCAAATAATAAATAAAGTTTTGAATTTTTAACATTCAGAAATTTATCTTTACCATTTACTACAACTATTGTATTTCGGTTAGGTTTATTTAATTCTGTTGTGATTTGAGGTATATAACTTTCATATTGGTTATTTATTATATAGTTATCATACTTATTTAAATTATTTTCCATTTCTTATTTATATTACCAAATATATATATATATATTTTTTTTTAAATAAATGGATAAAGTAAAAGTAAAATTTTTTATTGAAGATGAAAATAAAAAAAAATCTTTATTTGAATTACCTTCACGTGTTTTAATTATAGGACCATCTGGTTGTGGTAAAACAACCTTGTTGTATAATCTGATTATAAATTATTGGATTCCTTATTTAAATCTATATATTTTTACAAAAAATATTGAGCAACCAGTCTATAAAAAAATAAAAAAAATATTTGATGATATACCTTCTATAAACACACATTTTTCTAATGATGAAAAAATATCTGTAGATAATTGTGAACCAAATAGTTTAGTGATTTTTGATGATTTTCTAAAAGAAAAACAAGACATGATAATTGAATATTTTATAAGATCAAGATCAAAGAATATTAGTGTTATTTATTTAACACAAAGTTATACTTCAGTAGATATAAAAACAATAAGAAATAATTTGAATGTTTTAATTGTTTTTAATCAATCAAATTATTATATTGAAAAAATATGGTCCGATTTGATTAGTGAAGATGTAGCTTTAGAAAAATTTAAAAAAATTAATAGTATTTATTGTAAAAAATATGATAAAAAAAGTAAAATAAAAACATATGGTTTCATAACAATAGACTTGATAAAAAATGTAATCTATGACAATAAAGGTAATACGATTTTATATATCGATGAATGATTATGTTTTATTTTAATTTTGTATAATAAATGGAAATTAAACAAATTCAAAAATAATTAAAAAAAATGTTACATTTGAAGATCAAACACAAAACAATTCCAAGGTAGGAAATAATTTAAAAAACACATCAAATGTAAAGATTCAGACAATAATAATTAATACTAAAAAAAAATTATAAAATAGGTTTAAAGATAAATTTTTAAAACCTAATGAAAAAGAGACTGTTATTATAAAAAAAGGTGATGAAGATGAAGATGAAGATAATATTAAAAAAGAAAAAAAAACAACATAAATCTACAGATGTAAATAAAATAATTAATCTTAAAAAAGATTTACAGGATAGATTTAGAAATACTGTTGTAAAACAAAAACATGTAATTGAAGAACAACAAAAAAAGTTTGGACCAATAATAAACGCATTAACAAATGTTTATACAACAATGAATGCAGTTAAAGATGTTGCTATTAAAACTGAAGGAGACATTCAAAAATTAAATAAACCCTATTATTATCAACCTAGAAATCCAGAATTAAAACGATTAACAAGTTCAGAAGAGACTTTTGGAACTCCAAAATATTCTAGTCAAAAATCAACAAGTAATTCTCCATTACCTAAAAATGTTATAAACTTAGGTGCTATTGCGACAAGATATTTACCAACTGTAAAAGATACTAATTCTTTTGGAATATATTATAAAGAAGAAGATGATATTCATATGATTTGAAAAGATAAAATAAATTTTGAAAATGATAATATAATTTTAAATGGAAAAACATATACAGGAACTCTAGGTTTGTGGAGATTATTAACTCATGTAGATACTACCAATCCGAAATTTTATACAGATGATGATTTTAATATTTATAAAAATATATTAATTGAAACTAATTCTATATATCAAAACAATGATCATTCAACGAAAAGAGCTAAATCATGTCGTGGTGAAAAATATAATGATATGATTAAAAACATTTGGAGAGAAATGAATGGAATTAAAACGAATGAAAATAATGAAGAAACTATGGATAATAAAAAGAAAGAAACTACTGATAATAAAAAAAATAATAAAAAATTAATAAAAAGAAAGAAAATAATGAAGATAATGAAATATTAGCTGATGATAATCAAATAGTGGAGGGTTTAAAGAAATACACAGAAAATCGTATTGAATATCGTAATATTAGTAATGTAAACCAAGTTATAGATAATTTACAGTTTATTTCTGCAGAGGAAAGAGCTGGAAATAATAATTTTAAAAACGAAAAACTTGGTATTCTTCATTTGTTTAAAATAATTATGGAAAACCATATTGATACTCCTGAAGGTATTGAATATTTACTAAAATATGTAACTTGTTTACCAAAGGAAGTGAAAAATATATCAAAAGAAAAAATAATTAAAAATATACAATATATATCAATTGAAGAAAGTAAAGGGAATAATATTTATCATAATGAAAAACTTGATATTTTTAATATTTGTATTAGAGAAATGGAAAAATTAATTGATATACCTATTTATGGTGCAGATTATTTATCATCATATGTTTCATGCTTACCAAAGAAAATTATTACAGGTTCAGGAATTGTTAATTTTCTTTTGAATTGTTCAAGTTTACCTCAAATACATTGGCCTGGTTATAATTATTTAGGACCGGGAACAAAGTTAGAAAAAAATAAAAAACCTAAAAACAAATTAGATGAAGCTGCGAGAGAACATGATTATTTTTATAAAGATAATAAAGATACTAAAACAAGACATATTGCTGATAACATTTTAGAACAAAAAGCAATGGAAAGATTTTATGATCCTCACAGTTCTATAGGTGAAAAAACTGCAGCCATTTTTATAGCAAATGTAATGAATGTTAAAAGACGATTTGGAATGAATTTAATTTAATTTTTTTTTTTTGTATTATAAAGTGAATCTAAATTTAAATAAAAATCAATTAAAGAAAATATTGAAAGCTCATAATAGTAAGAAAGATGTATCAATTCTAATTGAAAATAATCAAATTGATAGTGGAAAACATAAATATATTCTTGAGCCAGAACAAATAAGAAAATTAAAAAACGCTAAAAAAAATAATACCAGATCAAGATTAGAACTTAAACATGTTCAAATTAAAAAAGGTGGATTTTTACCAATAGCTATTGCTGTGATTGAAGGTGTAAGTGCTTTGGCTGCAGGTGCAAGTGCAGTTTATACTGCAATAACTGATGCTAAACATAAAAAAAAATTGGAACAAGAAACAATTCGACATAATAAAGAGATGGAAAAAATTAGATCACAAGGTTCTGGTTTGAAAAAAAAAAAAATATTGAAAAAAAAATTTAAAAAATGAATAAATTTTAAATAAAAACATTTAGAAATAATATTGAAAAATTTGAAGGTATTTATACACGGTTTTGGATTAAAGAAAATAATATAAAAATTGATCCATTGAGTAATATAGATATAAATTATTTTGGAAATAAAATAAAAAATTATAGAGGGTGTTTTATGTTAAATGAATTACCTACAACACCACGGAAAAATGAATGTGGAGTATTTAATTTAAATGATTCTACTCAAAATAGTTCTCATTGGGTTGCATGGAAAAAAATAAACAATACATTTAAAATATATTTTGATCCATTTGGTCATATAGTTGGTGAGCCACCAAAAGAACTTTTAAAATATTTGGGTAAAGATAATCTTTTTTGTACTGTTTCCCAATTTCAATATTATAATGATCCACCTATATGTGGTCATTTATGTTTAGAATTTATTGAAAATTATAAAAAATTAATTTAATTATCATATTTTTTTTAATAGAAATATTTCTATTAAAAAATAACGACTCGTTTAATATGTTTTAAATTATATTTATTTCTAAATAACATAACAATATATATTTAACAACGAGTCAACGAGTCGTTGTTTTTTTTACGTTAACGAATCGTTGTTATGTTAACGAGTCGTTGTTTTTTTACGTTAACGTTGACATTGTTTTTTACGTTAACGTAAACGTTGATGTTAACGAGTTGTTGATGTACTCATATGTATGTTTTAATAATTCGATGTTAAAAAAATATATTTCTATTATAATAAATAATGGAAATTAGACATAATCAAAATCTAACATATTTAAATATCGTTAATGAAATTGAAAATGAACTACAACAACCTATGAATGATCCTGTGGAAGACCGTGATGATGATAAATATTTTTATTATGAAAATGAATGTCGTTATGAAAATGTTATAAGATATGTTCAATATAAAAAAAAAATCAATTATTAAGACTACAAAACCATGTAATAAATAAATGTTGTTTCGTAAATATTATAAAATTTATGCATTGCAAAACACTTAATGAACAATTAAAAAAATTTAAACGACTAGAAAGAATTAAAAAACATAAATAATAATTATTTTTTAAACATCGAAAATGTAAATCGAATATAATACTTACGAAGTATTATATATTTATATATTATAGTACCTATACAGTGCTGTATAATAATAATAATAATAATAATAATAATAATATATATATGAACGTTAGACTGATTATTTTTAACATCCTGTTGTAGAATGTTATCTGCTGACTACTATACAGTGTGAAGTATACAGCGTGGTATAATTATACTAGTTTAATTTTATTTAAATAGTGTTACATAGTATACATTACATATCTAAGCATTGTGGCGCGGTGGTTAAAGCGTGTGCTTTGAGAACAACCGCATTGGGTTCAAATCTGCCTGACAATTTTTGTAGCGCTGCATTAATTGTTATGTGATTTGTTCCTACTGTGTTTGTTCTCGTAGTGGGATTTGAAATTAGGTGGGGGGCATTATAAAGCCGGCAATTGTAGCGCTTCGGGCGATTGGTGATTTACATGCGAATGTAAGTTGTCACGTGGTGCGGCCTACGTTGTCACCTTGATTTGTATCTACCTCAGTCTTGTTCCAAGGCTGACGTATACATATAATGTCCACCTCTGACCTTTAAATTCTACAAATAAATACATGTCTAACCCACCGCGCCACAATGCTTAGGTAAAAATAAAAATATCTCTGTTGTACAGACAACCAGTTAAAAAAAAATAAAATAAAAAAATAAAAAAAGTGAGAGGTGGCCACCGTTGTGGATGTCTGTACAACGCAGATATTTTGCAAATTTTTTGCATTTTTTTAAGAGTTAAATATTACAAGTCCTATATTTCATTTATTATTTGATATTTTCAAGTCGGATCAACACAGATATGTTTTATATGCTTATCTACACTACATATTAAAAGTTTACCCCCCGCTTCATATTTTTCATTTAAGTATAACTCCGGGAATATTTATGTTAAAATGTTTATTTTTACGTCAAACATTTTTGATTTTAATTCTTTATAAGTCCCCCTCATAGTAACATAGTGTAAAATCGTTTTCAAAGATTTTTGGAATTTAATAACGCGCGCCCCATTTGGGTGAGCGTTAAATATCAAACATTTTTTAATAGAACAATTCTATTAAAAATTAAATTAATAATATATAATTATATTCTAAGCATTTTGTGATCGGAATCTGTACCTCCCATGTTAAGACAACATATTTTAATATTTCCTAAATCTTGAACAAGACAAATATCATGGAGATATTTGAAAAAATAAGTATCGGTTGTATTTATTAAATCATTAGCTATTTTACAAATTTCAAGCCATGTTGGCGATTCTAGTATTTTAGAAGCATAAGGTTTTCCATTTCCAGAAATATTGTGCCCATGATCGACAATTAAAATATTTCCTTTAATTGGAATTGTATTTAGATTATATTTCATTATTTTAATATATTTTTTATTATTATTATTAGTATTATAGTATTCATATTTACAGAACTTAACTAAGATTTCATTATTTAATATTGATTTTTCTATTTCTTTTTGCATTTCATTTATTTGTAATTTATTAAAAATTTTGATAGTTGTTTCCATTATTTTATTATTTATTATATTTTTAATTTTTAAATTAATTTTTTAAATTTCTTTTTAATACATTTTGCAATTAAATATGCTATTTCGATTTTTATTTTTAATAGAACAATTCTATTAAAAAATATTCTGGGGATTTTGCAAAAAAATATTTCAATTATTAATAATATAAGTTTTGAGAAAAATATTTCAATTATTATTGCATTTCGTTTTTCTAACCTTTTTGCACATTGTTTTCTTTGTGATCTTTTACTGATGTTATAATAATTATTTAATTTCTGATGTTATTATGAACTTATATAACTTATTTAATTTCTGATGTTATTCTGAACTTATATAAGTTATTTTATTTCTGATGTTATTCTGAACTATTATGAAAGTGTGATCTTATTCTGATTTATTTCATTTTATGATCTTATTCTGATAATTATGAAAGTGTCCTGAAGTGCCCCATATACTACTAATAACATTTTTTTTAAGCCTAAATGAATATATGACCCTGGGTTTATACTAATCAATATGTTATTATATATGTTATATTATTATGATATAATAAATTATATCATGAGACCTTGGAGTATGCATCAATGTCCGAACATCTAATGGTAAATCTAATCCCTCAGATCTTAAAATTTTCAATAAACTGTTCACACTATTTTTCGAAACATTGTAATCTAGAACCCACTGTTGAAGTTTATCTTTAATTTTAGGATTATCATTATATGATTAAACATGTGGATTTAATGTATTAGCTGTATTGAATTCTAATCTTAAATCATGTATTGAATTAATTTCATTATTATTATATATTTTAGATATAGGCTGTTGTTTTTTATTTGAGTTTTCATTTACTTTAATAGAGGCTATTTCAATGGTGTTAATAGTGTTGGCAGAATTTGAACAATTATTTGATGATACACTACATACCTCCTCAACTTGGGGGGTTACTTCTGGTGTTTTTAAAATAGAAAATTGACGTTTGAAATGTCGAAGGGACATATTTTCAATTGCTTTGCGTTTTCGACGTGGAATCTATAGTAACAAAAAATATAAATTATAAATTATAAAACAATATAGAACTGTAACTAACAATTTTGTTCATAAACATTTCATATCATTATTTAGAGCATGAGAATTGTTATTTGAATAATGTAATATTTAATAGAAAATATTAATTGCATGATTATATTTCTATCAGTAGGAGCATAGTTTTACTAAAAATCATTATTTTTTATTTTTTAATAGATTTAACAGGGAATGTAAGTAATTCTTGACTGTTTTAAAATGACAACCCTAAATTATATAAATTTAATTTTTTCGAAACACCCAAAAATACTTTTCTTACATTATATACATTATCTTAGCATAGGTTACAAGATGTCTTAGGGACAATAAATAATTATAGTTAAAAATGTAAAAAGGTGTTGTGACCACAAAGTTGAAAATTTCTCGTAGTATAACAAAAAGCTGGTTATTACTATATATCATAAGTCATAATACATATTACCTGTAGTAGTTTCTTTTTTTAAACGCTGAGCCCCATGCCTGAACCAATCCTTTACATACATTTTAAATATGTTTTCATCATTTTGGTAAAGTTCATGTGAAATTTATAAAAATAAATACATAGCTAATGTAGTAATATAATAAAATAAATATTAACTAGTATAGATTATTAACTAAGTATTTGATATTAAATACTTACTTTTCATGATTTTTATAATTTGGTGGTCAACAAGGCGATGGTTATTTTTTTGTCCTGTCCAAGAACAGAGTGTGACCAATTTATTTGAAAATAATTTATTGAGTACTCTTTTAACAAAATGTTTTGTACCAGAGCCACCAATAGATTTAATTAAATTAATCTAAAAAATAAATAAACAATAGTTATTGTTTATTTATTTTATGAATTTTTTATTTTATGAATTACCTATATTATTAGGTAATTCAAATAATAACCAAGTACAAACAGGTAAAAAAATATTAGTAACTGATGTCAAAATAACTATACAATGGGGCATATTTTATAATTAAATCTATAATTCAACATAATAATATGTTTACATAATATATTATTTCATACTAATATTATTTTTCTATTACTAGTGGAATACTTTTCCAATATTTCTGAAGAAGTAATTTTATTAACAATATCTCTTTCAATATTTAATATTGCTAAATCTGTAAAACGCTGTTGCTCCATACTTGCCCTTAGCCAGTTTTTTAGACGACGCATTGACGAAAAGCTTCTCTCACACGTAGCAGAACTCACCGGAATTGTAAGAGCCACTTGTACCATTTTATACACGTTTGGAAATGTAGCCCACATTTTACCTTGCAAATATCTTTAAGAATATCATGATTATAATTGGAAGGTAAGCAGTTCTTTAAAACAAGCATTTCTGATTTCAAAAAATTCAAATTGATATTCATAACAACCTTAAATTAAATAATATATTATTATAATGAATTACATACAAAAATCACTTGCATTGTGATATAACACACTTTATAATGGTTTATGAAGTATTGACTCTTTTCATAGTCCATTTCCATAAAACAATCAATTGAAGAAGTTTTTTTACTTTTGTATTAATATTATAATATTATACCTTGGTTTAAAGAATCACATTTCTCAGAGTGTCCGCGAAATGCTACACCTTGTTTACCAAGATATAAAACAATTTCAATTAATTGGGCCATATAAGCCCTATTTTCTGCAATTTGATTGCGGTGAGCATCTGATAATTTGGCCATTATGGAACCAGATTGTTTGTTTGTTTTATATTCAACCATTTTTGTTAAGTTTGTTTTATGAACATCAGAGTTTTGATGTTTACCTATTTTTACAATGAACTGATAAAGACATTATAATTAATTTAACTAACAAAAAAGAAGTTTATTCCTTAACACACTAAAATGCGGGTACCTATAATTATTATTTTATTTTTAAATTAAACTTTAATACATCAAAAAAAAAAAAATAATATATAATATTATAATAAAATATACTATTTTATAGGTACCCTCATTTGTTAGATTAAATAATAGCTTACTTTTTGCCAATTGTTACATCCAGTTTTTGTCCATATATATATCTTATATATATATTATATATATATCTTCAACACTGCTAGTATCAAAAATCCGGCAAACAAAACAAAACGCAGCATTCTTTTTGATGCTGTACTCTAACCATTCATAATTTTTAAACCATTTACTTTGAAATGATCTATACTGCTTTCCAAATTTGGTTTTTGTGTAAGTCTAAGATAAAAATAAACTTATCAGGACCATAAGAAGGAATAAATATCTTTAATTTTTATTGTATTTTAAAGTTAAATAAATATTTAGCTTGAAAGTCAATAAAAAGAAACTTACAGACAGAACAGGGCGACGTAGTCCAATGAACCTAAGTCAGCTAAATCAGAAGACAACCCAATGTTTAAACTTAACTGTGGCAATTCATCATGTTCTTCAAAATAAAACATTTGAAAAAAACTTGTTAATTATAAAATTCTAACAAATAAAGTGGCCTATTCCATTAAAACTAAAAAATGTAGTAGTTAATTAGTATTATTTATAGTAAATATAAATCATAAATGCTAAATTGACTTACTTTGGTATACATTTTTTTCAATAAAAATAAAAATGTATTCCCTCTAATGTTTTTATGAAATAGGCCTTTATTGTGCAGAGCGCCTCAATTATTTTACTATATTATAGGTACCTGGAAGCGCTGCTGTAATAATTAATTCACAAGATGAACTTTGACAAGAGGTTCCCGGGTCATCAATATTTTCATCTTCTGTAGAGTGATTATTTTTTTGGGGTTTCTTTTTATTCATATTAAAAATATTAAACATTTTAAAATTTATAATACTTAACACACTTCACAGTTCACATTAACATAAGGGAACGAAATATTTATTAAAATCATAGAAATGCGTATACACTATATAATATGAGTTTGATAAACAAAATATGGCGTTTGTGTGTATCAATCGAACAATAACATTTGGCGGCTGATCGAATAAACTACTAAGTGACAATATTCTATAAATAAACTACTGGGTTTATCGTCTTATCACTTATCTGTTATCTAAAACCTTTATATTTTTAAATGATATCAAAATTACAGACGGCTGACTGAATAATTTGTTATCTAATCTATGACTGAAACGATTTTCGATTCACGGCTATAGATACTGTCTAGTATATAATATCTATTGCCGTGTCCGTGTGTCGATTACATACCTACCTAATATTTCATATAACCAATTATAATTATAATCATCATAAACAATTTGTGTTTCCGTTAAAAACGTCAAATAAATAATGTTTTACAACATATCCAACTTTTTTTCATACGATTTTTCCAATTTTGGTGTTTTTGATCTGGGGGTGCTAAATTAAAGGCTGGGGGTGCTGAAGCACCCCCAAGCACCCCCCTAGTTGCGCCTATATATTGCAACACATATTTGCCACCCCCCCCCAGTAAAAAAAAAATATTGTTACTAATTGTTATTATTTATTAAAACCTCTTTTAACTGCTAGGTATACAATATAAATACAAAATTTAAAACTTTTTCTTCCTATAGGTATATTTATATTTACTAGTATTTTAATTTACATAATATTCAGACCATAGGTTAACTTATAAGTATAATTATTATGTGAATAAAATATAATAACTCATAATGATGATTGTATTTACACGTATTTCAATAGATAGGTAATTTTCAATTACCTACTTTTTACTAGTCGGTTGGCCAAAATTACTAATTTAAAACTGTAATATTACATTCAACATGACTTACGAGTGAAAAAATATAGTAAATAAAATAGTAAATCTTTCAAAATAAATGTGTGACGACGGACGGATAATTTGTTTGATTTTTGAAGAAAAATAATTTGCATAAAAGTACTTATTTGATTTTCAAACACAAATTCAAAATATATCAAAGACTGTATTTCAAATACTTAATTCAAAAAGTACTTAAAAGTATACTAAATACTATAAAAGCGTTTAAATACATTTACTCAAATACATTAAAAGACTGATGTATAAATAATAAATATATAATATAGGTATAATATAATATAATATATAATATAGGTATCTAGCAATATTTAGCAATAGTTTAATTATTATTAAAATATACAGTGTACCTACCTAGCTAAAGAGTATAGTTAATAAGACAATTTATTATTATGTGTTTAAAATTTAAATAATAATTTGTATTCATATTTGTCATTTGATAACTAATAATTCAATTTGCTATTTGAAAAGCTTAAAAACATTTTTTTTTTTTTTTTTTTTTAAAGTGTAACTTTTGAAAATGAATATTGCATGCAAGAATATTAGGCAAACAAAATCAAAAATTAACTAAAAATATTTGACGGCCAGTTTGGTATTAAAAATATTTATAGTTATTACCTAGTTACTAGTTACCTCTTACCTACTGGTTTACTAAATACTAAGTAGTAAGTACTAACCGAGGATAGCGTTTGATTGCGTAATTGGACTCTGTGAAGCTTGTGAAAAAAACTTGTTTATTTTGTCTGTTTTTTTCATTACAGAGGCATACTCTAAAGCTTTTGCTGCGGCCTTTTTTCTGTACCCTGATCCGCTAAGCCTTGACCTAGGACCCATGACTAAAATGAAATCTTACAGTAGCCAGTCACTTTGCACATATGATCTTTACGAGACAAAAGCACTGAGAGACACGACTACACGATACTATCCTGTTTATACTGTGTCGTATATGCCGATACAAGTATACAACAACTGTTTATTGTTTACAGCTCTCAACTGTGTCGGTTGAAGCTTGATATCAATAACTTCGCTATTAGCAACTATCGGCATATAATAAATGCATATTATAATATTGAGTTATTATTATTAACATCTATTTTTAATATTTATCGTCGTATGTAACAATAATGAATAACCTTGGTTACCGGTGGGCGCATGATAAAAGAACATGGTATGATGACATTTATGTGATACGCATTCGTGTGACGTAGGGGCGTCGCGCCGTTCAGTTACGTTATCATCAATAATAATATTGTTCTTTTATCATGGGTGGGCGGTGACGCCGCGCCGTGGTGAAACTGTAAATAGCCAAATATGAAATAGGCAAGTTTTACTGATATTACAATATTATAAATAATATGACTGGAGCGAGGAGGGAGATGGGTACAGTGGGTACACATTTACTGGAAAAATATTAATTAATTGACGTCAGTGTTTAAAGTACGAAATAAAAATTTGCAACCCCCCTAAATCTTTAAAAATTTGCCGCTCTGGGCAACAGGACCCATAGCCCCTACCTGGATACGCCCCTGCCCAACTCTAAACAAATATTTATATTTATTGTATTTGGGGTATTCTTTGAGAAATCTATATATATTTATACATTACCCGATGTAAGATTTAATTCACAAATATCATTATTATTTGTAGTACTTGTACCTTCAATTGCAAAAAATAAATATAGAAAAATAAATAAAAATTACAGCAGTAATAAAATTAAATGTTTTACCGGAAATGTTTTTTAATTTCATTAAGTTTGATTCTTCAGTTACTTGTTTATCTTAAAAAAAATATAAATAATTTGTAATAATTAATTTGAAGAGATTCAAGTTAATGTATGTTTTTTTCGATTACCTGCAGGTGTCATATGATTAAAATCATCATCAATTAATATAGAAGAAATGTCAGCAAGCTGCATTGTGGGATTTGAATTTAAAACAGCTAAAAAGATTATGGGCAATTAAATTTTAACAATTCATATTAAATATTAAAAGTGGCAAGTTCTAAGTTCTACTACTATACATAAATTTATATTTGTATTACTAAATAATTGAATAATAGCTAGGGTTCTTACAACGTAAACTATTATTATAACTAGTCCCAACAAAATCTGCAGTGTTCAAATCAATTAATGTATTCATAGCAGCTATATGGATGTAAAATATAAATTAATTTTTATTATTAATATTGCTATGCTTAAAGAATAATTTAAAAATATTGAAATAGAAAAAAAACTGAATTTTACTTACGGGATACAATACAAGCAGTATTATTATCTGGAACAGAATCTGGAATATTTTGTTTTAATTTTTTACTTGGTTCATAAGATGACTGTTTTCTTTTAATAGTTAAAACTTCTTCATCATCACTACTGGAACCTAAAGAATTAAAATAATATTAAAAATATATTAAAGTAGGTATAATAGCTGTATAAGCAGTATCTCTACCTGATATTAAATATCATAACGAACAAAATTATTTAAAGTTATCTATAGGTAGTAGGTACTAAGGCATAGCATTTCTAAAATTAATTTTAAATAGTTTCAAATTTAACATAGCAATCTTATAACAATAAGTAACTACTAACTAGCATTATAATCTTCTTCTTGAGAATTTTTGGGTTCTTCTGGTTCGGAATCACTTTGTGATTTTGTCTTCTTCAAACAACCCTATGATATACTAATAAATTCATCCAATAAATAATGATAACAATTTTAGGTAAATAATAGTAGGTAGGTACCAAATATAAATTATTACATATAAGTAAATAGGAAGTAAGTACGCATACTGATAGAAATATACCTAATTAATTCTTGATATCAAACACTATTTATTAATATGATAATATATTATAAAGTATAAGTATTACCTTTGTTTGATTGTTAATTTGATCCATTATTGTGGTCGTCAAATATATGGTCGAACAACGGGGCTGTGTACTCTTCACTCGTTCTTCAGTCTTCACCACAGTCCGAAACAATAATAAAATATGTAGGTAATGTACAGAACTGCAGTAGAACACGTGGGTGTATGCATGGCCGTATCCAGGATTCATTTTTGGGGGGGGGTTTCATTATAATATAAAACTACACCATCATTTTTATGAATTTTAATTTAATATAACCATGTCATTGCTTAAGGTACCAATAATACAAGAATAAATAAACCTCATTATTCTAAATAGTAAATACATAAGTTTTTATTTTTATTTATACTGTATTTAACAACATTTTTTTTATTAAATTTACAACAAAGTACAAACCAGAATTTTTCAAAGTATCATCATTCTCCTCGACTGTTTTGCAAACCGATTTAGCACCTCTTCTGGATCAACATTTATTTCCCTGTGTATTGACATTAACGCTAATCCGTTGAGACGAGTTTCACCAGTCGAGTTCCTAAGATACGTTTTCAATCTTTTTAAAGAAGAAAATGTTCTTTCTGGTGTCGCTGTTGACATAGGTATAGTGGCTAAGACTTGTAATAGTTTCCATATGTTTGGAAACAAAAGTATGTTACAATTGTCAAGCCCTTCAATCGCTGTATTAGGGCGGTGCTTGTCTCGAATGCAAAAACAAAATAAAAATAGTCGGTCTCCGATAATAGAAAATAGTATAATACTATAAGGCTCGTTTCACACTTATACGGTTCGATTCGGTTCGGTGCGTATTCGATTCGTTTTCGGTAGCGCCTAAAACGAATGAAAACTCTTCACACACACTCGGTTAGTATAAGGTTTGATTTCACGACCGAATCATCGAATACGCAGTCACTCACTTTTCCCACAATGCTCACTATGGAGAAAAGACAAATAGCTGCCATGTTATTTCTCTATAGAAGAATGAAAAAACGAAAGAGGAATAATCGGCTGCACTGGGTACACCCTATCCTCACCAAACGGGTGGAATTTGGTGCATTTTATACCCTTTTTCCAAAATTAAGGGAGCACGAAGACAAATTTTCAAATTATTTTAGGATGTCTACGACATCATTTGATGAATTACATTTGAAGTTAAAGGACTGTATTCAACGCCAAGATACATTTATGCGCGAATGTATTCAACCAGTTCAGATGTTAGCCATCACTTTGAGGTAAGTCAATAAGATCAATTATTAGAATGAACAATTAAACAGAAATACATTTATTTTGAAATAAAATAATATTTTGATAATTATATTTTGAAATTACAAATAAATAACGAAATTAAATATTATAATTATATAATATAATATATTTGGTTACATATTTCAATTTAAATTAAATAAATAATCTGAACTATCATCGGAAACCGAATGGGAGCTGTAGCTAGGGTTTGGGCTTGAAAGATAGTGGGCAGTTTTCTCATAGTATTGACCAGCGGATATTTGCGGTTCAGTTTGTAGCTGGGAAACTGAACTACTACATAAAGGTGGATGATGTTGGTTGTAGACCGGTTGTGTCTGCTGCTGATACTTCCGCTCCCTGATGTTCTTAACGATTTTCAATACCTCCATTTGAAAATCAATTGTATCAAATTCATTAAAATCTTCAAGAGAAGGGAGTAATCCTTTGAAAAATGAGAGGTGCCGATTTACTGGTTCTCTTAAGGCTGAAATCATTTCTAATTCAACAGGATCCATTTTTCGTTTCTTGGTAACGGGTTTTTTGAAAGGTGATTTAGGTTTTTCAGCCGCTCCATCACTCGATGTACTTGGAACTTGTTCCACAGGGTTCTCTCCTGTTTCAACCATGGCATCCTCATCACCACAATCGTCAATATTTTGTG
This sequence comes from Metopolophium dirhodum, assembly GCF_019925205.1. NCBI lineage: Eukaryota > Metazoa > Arthropoda > Insecta > Hemiptera > Aphididae > Metopolophium > Metopolophium dirhodum. The sequence continues at coordinate 141,934,049 of NC_083560.1, forward strand.
ACAAAGTGTCTTCTGTATTTCTTTCTTCGAATATTTTGTCAAGGAATTGCAACTGAGATGAATAAACGTAGGCTTTTACTTTTACCACCCCAGATCCCGATTTCTTAGCAGCCTTAGTTTTTCCTAATGATTTTCGGTACGAGTCTCTCACTTGCGTCCACTTTTTTAGAACATGTTTACCTACAAATAAGTATTGAAGTAACTAACTAATCGAAAAATATATAATTTCACTATTCAATGTTTAGATGCGATATTTTTAATTCTATTTATAATTTTTTTATCATACTTATATTGTATTTATTGATTAATTTATGTTGTGTCAAAAAAAAATAAAGGCATAAAAACGTTGACTTAAAAAAAAAATTAGAAATGTAAAAATGCATACATAGGTACAGGCGGTACAGCTATTTAATACAAACCAACATATGATATGAATATATAAAATATAAGTATTATATGTATTCCTCATTTATTTTTTTATAAAGTATTAATCTAAAACAATTTTCTGTGAACATTTTTAATAAAAAAGTAATTTATTTTAATTTTAATTTTTCTAATTAAAATTTTTTTTTTATCTATTTTAGGTACTTGGCTAGTGGTTGCTCTTTCGTGGATTTGCATTATACTTTTCTCCTCGGGGTTTCAACTATCAGCAAGATTGTTAGAGTAGTTTGCTGTGCTATCTGGTCAGTGCTACGATTATAATGCATCCCAGAGCCAGATAAAGACAAATGGAAATCAATTGCCCAGAAATTCGAAACTCGCGCCAACTTTCCAAATTGTATTGGTGCAGTTGACGGTAAACACGTCAGAATAGTCCATCCCCTAAATTCGATGCATATAAATTATAAAGGATATTCATCTATAGTTCTGATGGCTGTAGCCGATGCAGATTACCGATTTGTGTACGCAAATATTGGAGCGTATGGAAAGGACTGCGATTCTAACGTTTTTCAAAAATGTCAATTGTGGAGATCTATTGTTAACGGCACCATGGATATACCTGAAGAAAAGTGTCTTCCAGGCTCGCAAGACAAAAAAATTCCTTATTATCTAGTAGGAGATGAGGCTTTTGGTTTACATAAGCATCTCCTAAAACCGTACGGTGGACATAGTTTAACAATCAAGAAGAGGATATTCAACTATCGGTTATCTAGAGCACGCAGGTTCGTGGAATGTACGTTTGGAATATTAAGCAACAAATGGAGAATCTTCCATCGTGCAATTAACTTAGATCCAGACTTTGCTACGGATATAGTGAAAGCTTGTGTAGTTTTACATAATTTCGTACGCGACCGAGACGGCTTTGAAACGGAAGATATGTTGTCTATTGCAGGACTTGAAAGTGACCCAGGAAATCCCCCAGGGGAAATGAGAAGAAATCAGGCAACAGCCTCAGCCAAAAATGTAAGAGATGTACTCAGTAATTACTTCATGACTGAGAATGGTTCAGTCCCTTGGCAGTTTTCAAAAATCTAAATATGTTTAATTATATTTTAATAAAAATAAAATGATATAAAATATAATACTGTATTTATTCATTTATATTGTATTCAATTTTAAAATTAAACTATTAAAAATATTAATACGGATATTTGAAATTAAATAATATAAATAAAATAATAACTAATAAGAAATAACTACATAGTGCCCATAGTGGCTTATACTACTTAGTAGCATAAAGTACGGGCATAGTACTTTAGTAGTTAATGATACAAATTATAATTATTTATAAATCAAACTATTAAAACCATTATTTTTCGTATAAACAGGATAAATATTATTAAGATATTAGTTTTAAGGGTTTCCCATAATATAATGTTTTTATTTTTCAGAAAATCAGTTAAAAATATAAACAATTATTTATAATGTTACATGCCAAAAATAGCTTATACTAAAATCCAATATAATTATAAATTTAGAAAGTACTCATAAAATATTTTAAATAATCTTAATACTCGACGGAAATAAAATATGCAATACCTACGTACCGATATCATTTTTTTTAGAGTCGTCAAAATCTTCGTAGCCGTCTACGATTTCCGTACAAACAGCTTTCCATGCTTCCAGCGTCTTAAATTTATCTTTATACTTTTCACTTGTTTTGTCCCACAGCACTACACGTGATTGGACTGATGTAATCAGCCGCTCAATATCAATGTCAAGTGAATCAGACATTGCCAAATGTAAATTACAAAATTTAAAATGAGAAAATGAAAATGAAATAATATTTTCCCTTGCCGAAAACGTGACCGAACCGAAACTAAACCGTATGTGTGTAAACGACTAATTGCTTTTGTGAACTCTGGACCCGAATGGAAACCGAACGAAACCGATTCGTGTCGAGGGGCTTTTCGGTTCTATCAGTTATCTATTAGGTACCGAACACACACCGTATCACCGTTTCACACTTTTCCGGCGGCTTCCGAAAACGAATCGAATACGCACCGAACCGAATCGAACCGTATAAGTGTGAAACGAGCCTAATAGTAGTAGAAACACTTACTGATTTTCGCCTTGTACAGTGATGTCAGCCGCCAGGAATCCAAATGAAGAAATAATATGTCCGTCTACAAGTTAGAATTAAAAATTATCAACGAATAACGTCTTCTGATAAGTTACACAAACGAAATAAAAGAATACTAAAGATAACGAAATTACTCTTGACACGAAAACGAAACATTCATTAATTGTATCTACTGTCTATAACCCTCGGTTGGCGATACGATAACGTCACATATTTATTATGATTGTATTCTATTTTTAATTTACGCGATGTTTAACACAGGACGTGGTTTGTCGCGACGGGCTGTTATATCGTATATTGTATTTAATTACAATTGTATCGCAGACCGTCGCGACAAGACCGCGTTCTATATGCCTGGGCCTTTAGAATTATCGCGGAAATTCAATAAAAATATTTTTGATGACTGATGACATTTCGGGGAGGGTTTGAACCCTGAAACCCCCCCCCCTGAATACGGCCATGGGTGTATGTACTATGTATAGGTACAGCAGTGTAATAAAAAATTTTGCAACGGCAAAAAGACAAACTATAGGTACTGCCGGATAATATTGTGTATATAGCCTGTACAACTGTGTATATGTACTTAAACGGCAATTCGGAAAAAAAATATAAAATATTATATAGTTTGTAGCACGGCGTGATTATAACTATTCGAACGACGCATTATAGTTTTCTATTAACTGTAAATGAGTCAATGACAATGACGTGTATTATTCCGATTTCGACTCTCGAGTCGACCATATATGTATAATTTCGTAGCCGTGGCTTTTCCCGTTAATATATATACATATACATAATATGTATATAAATAAATATTATATCATTAAATAATCGCAATCAGTGTCGGACTGGCTCGAAAAGGCCCAGTCCGCGATTTGGAAAAAAGTGTCGCTACGCTCGCAATACAATTTTATGTACATAATTAGTTTTTTTTTTTTCAATACGATTGCCATCTTCCATATTTATCATATACATATATTATATTTATATATCATATATTTATCATATAGTCATATAGGCACAATAATTAAATACGTACCTAACTAAAATTGAAACATTCGATATATTTCCTGGTTTTACACTATTTTCAATAGTTATTCTCAAATGCTAAGACATTTTCTGTAGATTCCTTATATTTCCCAGAACCATTGGACTGTTTTTATTATCAGACAGGGCAAATCCCTCCTTTCAGGAATTCAATCCCCAATATACTACACTGGCTACACCGCCGTGACATCAAACATTATAAAGAAAAACACTGTTTCAAATTCTGTCATAGATTCATATTTATTTTAGTTAATATTAATATTAAAGATATAAAAGGTAAAACAAATTAAACAATATAAATTAATAACATCTCAAATCAATAACCTTGATAGTTCTGACGAACTTTTAGCAATAGTATTTACAACAATTTCCTTATCAACAACATAGTCTCTTTCAATATTAATCATTAACAGAGCTTCCATTAAATCTTGAGAAATTAATGATCTTAATTTAGTTTTAATATTTTTAAGTTTGGAAAATGTCCGTTCATCACATGTAACTTGTGTACATGGTAACGTCAAAACAAATTTATATGCCAAGTATATATTATTAAAAGAACCCGTTTGTTGAACGATTTCGTACAAAATATTAAAGCACATCTTAAACAATTGTTACATGTATTGCATTCCAAACTGTGGTCAATATTTAGTTCTGGTTCAGAGTCGGATTCATTGTCAAAAGATAGATCATTTTTTGAAAATGTGTCATTAAAATTTTTAGTTATTGAATCAAATTGTATTGCAAATTGTTGTAGTTCAGAAATTAAAATGTGTACACTTATTTTTGTTAATTTAGCAAGTTGTAATAGTGAGTTTTCAGGTAAACCACTTTTAATATTTTTAAAATTTTTAGGGTCTAAGCAAATACAATCTTTAAGTAATTCTGAATTATTAACAAATCTTTTTTCCATACTATTTATCATAATATCAAGTATAAAGTTGTATGTTTCTATTTTAAACCTATTTTCTGCAGAAAGGTCAGGCCTTTCATCTGATGTTAATTCACCAGGCATTTTTTTTATTTTTGGCACTCTATTTACACATTTATTTTTACTAAACTTATCTTTTATTCTAAAATCTATACTATTTAATTCCAATTCCTCATTAATTTTTGTTATACAATTTTGAACATTAGAAATAAGTTTATTAAATGAATCATCACCATTGTTTCTTTTTTCTTTGATTTGTTTTACTAAACTTGTTGTCATATTAAAAGCTATCAGATAATTTAATGAGCGTGATTGTAAGAATTTTGAGACAGGAGAACTTATAGTAAAAATTTCAAGATAAATAGCAGCAGTTAAAATTATTTCAAATTTTGACCAATTTTGTAAAAGAGTATGAGCCGTGTATTTAGTTTTTGCATCAAATGTTGAGTCACTAGAAGTTATTTCCAATAAAAAAGATATGAATAACAAGAATCGAGAATCTTTTACATTAGGCTCGTTGAACTGAATTATAGAAGATAATGCCTTGTCCTTACTTCACCACCTGGTTGTTCCAATCAAGTTCAATTTTCTGAGTTTATTGTGACTTTTATGAGTTTGTTTTGTTAAATCTGACCATACTTTCATTCTTTTATATGAATCTAAAAGAAAAGTAGCCGATTGTTGAACTAACCCAAAGAGAAATTCAGCATTTTTGCAACATTCAGATGAATCTACCATCACTAAATTTAATACATGACCTAGACAGTGGGTATATATATACACGAAGGATTTGCATTTTTCTTTAAATGTGATTGTAAGCCATTATAAACACCTTTCATATTAGCTGCCCCATCAAAAGAGCAACCTACAATATTATTCATATCTAAATTTATTTCAGCAAATTCTTTTGTAATTAAATTGTACAAACCAATTCCACTAGAATCATAAGCCACAACTAATTTTAAAAGTTTTTCATAAACATTTTTTTTTTAAACATACCTAACACAAATAGCAAGCTGATCTAATACTGCAACATCTTGTGTCGAGTCTACTAAAATACTAAAACTTTGGGCTTCTTTTAATTCATTTACTATTTTCTCTTGTAATAATTTACCAATAATTAAAACAAGTTTATTTATAAATGTTTTTGATAGAAATGTTACTAAAGCTCCTCTACCACGGGCCTGAGGAAGATAATTATTATTTTTTTTACCTTTAGCTTTACGTTTTTTACTTAACTCAATACAATCTTTAACATGCATATTCAATACAACATCATAATCTTTAATTAGCAATACTAGTTCCAAAAAATTACCATGATTAATAGTCCTGTCCTCTAAACTATAAGCTGCTTCGTCTTTACCTCTAAAAGCTAACCCTTGCCTACCAATAAAAATTATTATATCAATAAGCCTTTTAATGACTAAACGATTATATTCTACTTCTTTAGAATGAATTTCACTTAAATTAATATTAATACAACTCTCTATATTTTTGTTTAAGTTGGCTTGCAGTAATGCAGAAACTGCTTCACCATGTGTTTTTGATTTTTCATGTTTTTTAACAGTACCATATACATTTTTTGAATTTAAAACTTCTAATCCAGTTACTAAATTGCTAATGTTTTCACGTAGTGGGCAAAATGTCATACAAGTAGTACAAAATATTTTTTTACTGTAAGATAACCATTTACGCTGAACTTTTAGAGAATCACTTAAAGTCTGATAATACATTTTTTGAGGGTCAAATGGAAGTTTATCATTAGTTAAAACAAAAGGTTGAATGGGATGACTTTTTAAAAAAGCTAATTTGATTTCTACTGATTCATTACTGGCGGGTCTAATAAAAAATGCTAAGCTACTTGAAGTAAATGTAGATTCAGCTGATATTGAATTTGGATCCACAACAGAAATACTTTCAGTTTCACCTAATAATTGGAAATACAGATAGTTAGATTTAATATTCAAATTTTATAGGTACAAAAAATAATGTTTAAGATATGAATTACTTGTAGAAATTGTAGAATCAGCCAACTTAGAATTTGGATCTACAGAAAATGTTAATTTAGTAGGAATGCATTCAGTTTCACCTAATTATTAAAATCACACAAGTTTAAATTTTATATTCTCAGAACACTTAATAGATTCAAACATTTAAATTAAAAATATTAATTACTTGAGGTAATAGTAGACATAGCTAATTTTGAGACTGGGTTCATATCAAACGACAGCGATTCAGTAGAAACCATACTTTCAGTTGCATCTTATAATTGATAACACACATTGATAGTTAGATTTAATATTTATATAACACTTTATAAGTTCAAAAAATAAATTTTAAAATTCAAATTTCTTGTAAGTAATATTATGGATACTGGATAATGACTATTTATAATATTAATTACATACTATTTATGTATAGTGAGTAGTGGCTAGAAATTAGAATAATTAATAATATAATATGCGTTATTGTCTTATATTTTAACAACCTATATAACAAAATTAAAATAAAATATTTTTACCTTTCACAAGTTTCAGTGGTTTCACTCTTGTAGAAAAACTAAGTTTTTTTTGACTTTTGTCATTTGCACATTTAAGCAATTTTCGCTTTTCTATCTCTTTTCTCTTTTCGGAACCAGCTTTGTGTTTCCTTTTATACATCACGATTCACGAATCACGGACTCATGGTTAAAATAATTACGGTTAACGGTTCACAGATAACACTACAACAGTAATAACTAACAACTTACAAGATGTCAATTCGAAATGAACCATTCAACCGACAATGTTGTAATATAATCTTTAAATTTAGCTTTAAGGCCATGATAACAAATAACCATATTCTAAACAAAATAATTGAACAATACAACATAGTTGAACTATAAATTATTATTCTTGTAATTTGTATCATTTGATTTATGATTATAATATTAATAATTATTTACCATAGATAAGAATTCTAAATCTAGAACGGCTTGATTATAAGAACATATTATTGAATTTACAAGCTATTTATAACCTTGCGGGCTGCCGCCTCATGTGCACGAGTACAATAATTACCCAAAATATAATAATTCAGTTACAATCAGTATTCAGCGGTAATGCGAATACCAAGTTGTACGCATATGCCAGTATAATATAATATAATATTATTTAATAGTCACAAGAATTGAACAATTTTACACTATTTATAATCCATGAATATATATTATTTGTATATAAACAGCTCCCTATTAAATTCGTAGAATGATAATAACAATGTCATTATTTTAATAATTATTGAGAATTTTTCAAGATTGTAATCAATTTGAAAGAAAAAATATTTTTTTCGTATTTCTTTTTACTCTAAATTAACAATAATAATAAAAATAGGTACAAAATCAGGGGCCCCCAATTACCATTATTAAGCCGGGGCCCCAACCGCAATTGCGGACTAGCGGTCCGGGCCAGTCCGACTCTGATCGTAATGCAATAGTAACTTAATTCAATATTTCTTTAACATCCTTATCATATCAAATAGTTGTTTTATAAAGATGTCCTATTTAAGGACATCGATATGATGTTTTGGTTAATCTATGGTACAGTGGGAATCAGATACTTCTTCGGGGTCCAAATATAATAAACCAAAAGTGTATTCATCCATACGCACCAGTACAAAGTGAGCATCGTATTATACAGGCAGCTTGGTAACCTTGACAACAGGTCGCTTGAAAATACTGTCAGTTGTTCAAATGGTTACGACGTGGATGACATTGTCTGGACCTGGATGAACTTCCATGATGCGTCCGAGTTGCCACGACATCGGTGGATGATTGGGTGTATGAATTCCTACTAAGTCTCCTACAGCCAGGTTCTCCGCTTGTTGGAACCACTTTTTTCGTCCCTGCAGAGTTTGTAAATACTCATGGCTCCAACGACGCCAAAATGACTGAAGCGCCTGACGAATCAGTTCCCATCGTCTTAGCTGGTTGGTGGCAACATCTATGACATTTTCCTAAGGAATAGCTAAGAGTGGTTGACCAATTAGAAAATTTCTCGGAGTGAGGGCTTCTAAATCATTTGGGTCACTCGACAGAGGTTGTAGTGGCCGAAAATTTAGAACACCCTCAATTCTTCCAATGTGTATATTTGTGCTCCAACGACCTTCTTCAAGTGGATCTTAGTGCTCTTGATTGCGGCCTCCCATAGGCCACCAAAGTGGGACGCGGCTGGTGGGTTAAAGTGCCATTCGCACTGAATCCGAGGAGAGATGGCTTGTCGAGCGTTGTTCGTTTCAAGCAAGGTCTTAATCTGCTTTGCGGCACCTATATAATTTGTGCCATAATCCGAGTAAATATTACCTGGAATTCCACGGCGCGAGGTAAATCGGTCCAAAGCCGCGAGAAATGATTCCGTTGATAGGTCAGTTACGATCTCTAAGTGTACCGCCTTCACTGACATGCATATGAACAATGCCAAGTACTAATAATTATCTTACAATTTTTTTTTTTTAATCTCTTGGTATATAATAAACGTATATTATTAAATAACAAAAATGTATACGGCATATCTAGAATTTTAGTACTGTGTAGTTTTTTTCAAAATACCGAAACTGACATCATGAACATTCTATATTTAATATGAATGATTATATCAAATTAATTATAGTGTAACCGAAATCTGCCAAAACCAAAATAACCAAAATCGGTTTAAGTAGGTAAAAACCGAAATCGGTTAACTTCGGTCAAAACTGAAACCGGTCAAGTTTGAACTCGGTCACACGGTCTTCAAAAAATATCTAACCGAACAGCATTACCGCGAACCCACCCCACCAATGTCGATCGGATACACAACAATCGTTGTACGTGACTCGTAGTTTCCATTATTGGTTCTACAAATGACAGACAGCAGTTATTTATGTGTGAAGTGGGTCATTAAATTTTATATAATACGTATAAAATGTAATATTGAAAATCTCTACAGGATACTGTTAAAATATCTAGGGTATAATTATTATGTATTCTTGAATGTGAGAAATACTCGTTATTTACAACTTCGAAACTTAAATAATTTTCTCCACCATCAGTGTGTGTGGTTAATAATCTTGCAATTTTTTTTTATAATCTCTTGTATATAATAAACGTTTGTTATTAAATATTATAAATGTATACAACACAGTACCTACGGTGTAGTTTTTTTCAAAATACCGAAACTGACCATAAAAACGTAAAATTGTTTAATATTATTTTATTTTTTTGATAAAAATTCGTGTGTGTGTGTGTGCGTATTAGTACTTACAATAAATTTAAATTGTACGTATATTACTATTTAACGGAACTATTTAATAAAACTAATACTACGAGGTTAATAATTATGTTAAAATGTTTTTTATAATTACTAGGTGTAGGTATAAATTTCAAAAACATAATTTGACAAATATATAAAAATACAAACTACAAAAGTATTGAAATTGTACGTAATTACCGAAAACATTTTACTGAACTAATACTGCTATACAACAATACCATACAAATACTGTTTGGCATTTTTGAATTTTGTATGTTTTCCAAATCAGTAATAAATATTAAAATTTAAAAATAATATTGAACGTGTTGGAAACTGTAAGTATATTACAATTAAAAACCTGCGCGTATAAATAACACAATGTTTAAAATATGTATACAAAATACATGTTTTATGTAATCGCTTTTTATAAATCGCTTCATTTCCTAGAAATATTATTACGGTATAATGCGTATTATATTTTGGATTCTGAGTGGAACGTTTTTCTTATTTTATTGTAATTAAAAACAAATGACTGTAGATACTTGACAATTTTACGGAATGTTTATATTAGCATTTTCTGTACACCATACAATTTTGAAAATAATTTGTCTCTTTTTGAGCCGTTTACGGACATAGTCAGTTTTCAATATTTTTATGTTTGATTTTCTATAATCCCAATCGGAAATCCACAACAGGCGCAGCATTCCGCCAGTACTGGCTAATGTTGGCACACTACTGGAGCCAGTGTTGGCACCAGTACTGGTATATGTCTGGGATGATAACAGTATTCAGTAATGACTTTCAGTGCTGGACTGGTACTGACATTTAGTACCGGAATAGTACTTTCTATCAACTGGCAAACCATTGCGCCAGTACTGGCTAATGCTGGCACACTACTAGCAGCCAGTGTTGGTACCAGTACTGGTATATGTCTGGGATGATAACAGTATTCAGTAATGACTTTCAGTGCTGGACTGGTACTGACATTTAGTACCGGAATAGTACTTTCTATCAACTGGCGAACCATTGCGCCAGTACTGGCTAATGCTGGCATATTACTGGCAGGCAAATTTAGACCAGTACTGAATAACATTATTGGTGCAGTACTAAAGGCTGATTTACACGATGCCAGTTGTTGGCATTCCAGCTGGCATGCTAGCTGGAAGATCACTGGCGTCTGCCAACTGGAATTGGCAACCGACTGGCGCCCATCGTTTACACGATGCTAGTTACTGGCAGACACCAGTAGCTACTAGTAGTGTATTATCAATTCAAGTACTGAGTTGTAGTGTACACGTTATCACGTCTTGTATAAAATATAAACATTGTCTTATAATATTTTAATATAGTTGTGGCAGAAATAACATACAGCGATACATTAAAAAAAGCAGTGTGTTCTATTACTACACTATTGTGTGACGAGCTGTTAGAGATATGTGAAGAAGAATCGAAGAAGAGAAAAAGAAAAATTTGGGTTAGAAATTGGATGGATAAAAAGAAATGTGGAGCATCAGAAACAATTATAAGATAACTTAGAGACAATGATCCACTTGAATTTAAGTCTGTTATCAGGCTAACACCCGAACAGTTTGAAGAGTCGTTGCTTAAGATAAGTCCGATCATAAGCCGTGCTGACACTTTTATGCGCCCAGCTTTATCTGCCAGGCTAAAGTTAGAATTAACCCTAGCATTCTTGGCCTCAGGAACAAACTCCAGAATACTGTCAGTAATGTTCCGCGTTTCCAAAGCATCAATTCCAAATATGATACCTGAAGTATGTGATGCTATCTATTTAGTTTTGAACGATCACATTCATAATTTATTCAACATAATAAAAAAACAATTTTAATTAAGATATTGTACATCAGATCCTAAGAAATCACTATTGATATCAGAGTTAACCAAAACTGCATGTATGATATCTGTCGTTGTAACACTACTAGGGCGGCTACTACTTTCTTCACTGGTTGTTGTTTGTGGTATATATGGATTGAATTGAAAATTAGATGCAACACTACTAGGGCGGCTATATGAAGTCAATGGTGATACCCCTCTCATATTTTTTAACCGGTAATTCATCAGAACTTTTTGTAGATCAAAGTTTGCTAATACTCTATCGTATGATGGTAACTCCCGTAGTTGAATCGCAATGTGCTTTCCCATTACATCACACTCATCATCCTGAATAGCTGTTTTTGTAGTATTCATTGTTTCATTTAAATTTTTTAATTCATGGACGGCATCGGTTATGGCATCCAACCTTCGTTTTTGACCTTTATTTTTGGAACGTGAGGGGATATTATAACTCGACTTATCACTTCCAGGGGTACTTTCTAACTGTTCTCTTGCATTAGTCAAATCGTCATCAGGAACAGCTTCATCATCTTGTTCATGAATAGTGTCTTGGGTTATGGTTCCCTAAAAAGTTAAATATTTCAGACTGTTACAAGTTATTACAATTTCTACTGTTTTTCAGGTGCCAAATTTAAGGGAATGGGAAGAAATTCAATTTGGAAAAAAGTGGAACTTTCCTGGATGTTGTGGAGCTATTGATGGAAAGCACATAGTAATTAAAGCACCTCCAAGTGCAGGGAGTGAATACTACAATTACAAAGGCACAAACAGTATTGTTCTTCTTGGTATAGTCGACCACACCTATTGCTTTAGTTATATTGATGTCGGATCCTATGGACGAAATGCAGATGGTGGTGTATTTCAACAGTGTGACTTATATCCTTTACTGGAAAATGAGTCATTATTACCCAAAGGAGGAGTTCTAGTGGGGGATGATGCCTTTCCCTTAAAAACCTACCTTATGAAACCATATTCGAAGATCAATTTGACAAAGGAAGAAAGAGTATACAATTACAGAACTAGTAGAGCCAGGAGAATTGTTGAAAATGGTTTCGGCATATTAGCCAGTCGCTTTCGTGTTTTTGGTCAGCCTATAGCAGTAAAAGTTGAAACTACCATAAAAATAGTAAAAGCTACATGTGCTATACACAACTGGTTACGATCAACTACACCTGCTTCTTACACACCACCTGGATGTTATGACTATGAAGATATTGTAAATTCTACAATAGTACAGGGGGACTGGATGTCTGAAATATCTAAGATGCCAAGTATTTTGCGTACACGAAATTACAATAGGCCAAAGAAAATTGCACAACAAATAAGAGAAACATATAAAGAGTATTTCAATGGAGAATGGGCAGTTGAATGGCAAGATAGAATGATATAGTAAATATAATAAATGTAATATAATATAATATATAAATATAATATGTATAAATATTAATGTAATATTTGACTATAACAAAATTGTGAATATTTAAACTTTAAATGTGTTTTTTTAAATACTTATTTGTTAGTTAAGTATTGAATAAGGTATTAAGTATAATAATTATTTTGATTTTAAATAAACTAATGAAAACTGAATTATGGTTTACTCACCAAATTACTGTCGGTTTCTTTTCCTTTCACCGTTGCTGTATTAATGATATAGCTCATATCAGTATACCACGGTACTAAAGGTTTGTAAACAAAACTAGTGCCTCCGTAACTAGCCTTACTTTTTTCAACTTTCGCAAGTTCTAAATAGTATGTTGACCGCAAAGATTTTATTTATTTTGGTACGTCTTTCATAGTGAAGTTGGGAATATTTAATTCTCTAGCAATAAATTGCATTGACGCACTTCTGGTATCACGATTTCGATATTCAGGAACAAACATGTTCCAAAGGTTTTCATGTTCGCGGTACAATTGAACAAATTTCAAAGTTGTTTCCTCATTCCAACGGCTATTAGCCATTTCGATTTTTACTTTTTACACACGTGTACGATGTACTGTTATTACTTATTGATAAACAAAATATGTTATCACTGTTATAATCCAGTAGTTGGCGCAGGACTGTTGCTGTTTACACGATGCCACTGGCTGTTTTCGTTGCGGTGATGTAGTGGAGGGGGGAAGCTGTCACGCCAGCAAAACAAAATAATTTGAATTACTGGCAATGCCATCTGCTGGCAAGCCAGTGCCCACTGGCTTTCTCCAGTTGCTGGCAGATTATGTTTAGACGTTGCCAGCCGCTGGCATTCAGTTACTGGCGACCTCGACTAGTACGCCGACTGGCATCGTGTAAATCAGCCTTAAGTAATATTACTGGTGCAATAATATTCTGTACTGGTGACTGGTCTACCTTTACTGGTTCTGTGCTGGCATGCCCTTACTAATAAAACTTATATAAATATTTTATAATATATTTTTAATGATCTACAATTGTCAGTTTATGTATTGTGCCAACATGCAATGTAACAATGATAAATATATTAATATCTATTCCTATATATGTATAAATATAAAAAAATATGTTATAAAATGGGTAGAATATAGTAGGGAACTATAAAAAAGTTAAATACAATTTCCAAATTAATTTATAACTTAGCATGTTTATGCCTAGTTCAAAAAATAAAATGTTCTTATAGTGATCAATCTTTAGTGTTTCTAAGATATAAATAATTTATAAAGTATAATTCAATTTTGTTCTTTCAAAATCTTTATTAAACAACACCTTTTTAAAATACAATTAATGTATTTTAATCACTTTTATCTTCTTTACTAAGGCTGTGTTTCATTTTCTTAAAAATCCTTTCTTTCTTCCCACCTTCACGATCCTTAGCACCCGAAAACCAACGGCTTAGTTGGCTTGAAATATCCTTTAGTTTTAAATTAGGGTCTTTGGTAGTAATGGTTTCTGAAATCAAAAATAAATAACTCTTAAAAAAATAAAATACAAAATATGAACAATATTATATACCTAATAAGTATTTGTATGATTGTGTCCCAGAAAAGTTCAGTTTCTTGCTTCCATTCGTTTCCCTTCCAAAAGCACTATATAATAATTGTACTTCCTTCGAAAGAATTCCTTCTCGGAATAACTGCTTTTAAACTTTCAGATAATTTATCTCTACTTTTAATGGTGATCAACATAACACATTTCTAAAAAATAAACAATAGATTTACAAATCAAAAAAACTGTGCAGTTTCAGTAGTAATTCTACCAGCTTTTTTATTAACTCCGATTTATGTTTTAATTCATTATCGAACTGTTGGAAATCTTCTAAGTTTTCTTCTTGCATGATTTTGTTAATATCTCCTATATTATTGTGGGATGCAAATATGTGCCTTGTTTGTTTGGCCTCTTCTGTGATTTTATATTCTAAGCTTCTTTTGACCGATTCTAAATTTGCTTTTGAGGTATTTTAAGTACATTTTAAAAAAATACATTAGGTGAAATTGGTAAGTGGCATAACAAATATTTATTATTTTTTTGTAGATAATCACTAAAAAGTATACTTATAAAGTTTTTTTTTTTTTTTTATTTTTAATCTAGAATTTATACAATCTATACTACAAAAAAAAGTACAATAAGCATAATGTATGTTTTTAAATTAAGTGCAATAGCTTGAATGTCTTGAGAGAAGAAACCGTCCAGTGAAGATACTTCGACTTGAATTTACAATTATTTAGGTGTATTCATTATGTTTATTTTATAAGGTCACGGGGCCATTGTCGTTTAAGTCTTCTGGTAGGATTTCCTGGGATGGAGATGGATAATAGCTTTTTTATATGTGGATTAGAGTGATTTTGAAGACGATTCCTAAATTTTGAGTAGTATAGCTTGGCTGTATCAGTGACTTTAGGAATGTGAAGATCTGTATGAAGTGTGTGGTTTGAAATATAAGGAGGAGCATTGGTTATGAGTCGGAGGATTTTTGATTGAAACACTTGTATTTTTTATGTATTTGATATTTTTGCCGTGCCCCAGAGCTGTATACCGTAGAGCCAGATAGGCTTAAGAAGAAGATTATATATATGAATTTTGGTTTTGAGGGATAATTTTGAGAATTTACCGAGAATAGGTCTGAGAGAGTAGAGTCGTTGATTTAATTTTAATTTTGTTGTGTGTATGTGTTTAGCCCATGTTAGACGTTTGTCGAAGGTTAGACCTAGATATTTGGCTGTGTCGGAGTTTGGTATTGGTTTGCCGTTTATATGTACCGGAGGAGGTTGTCTGTGGCGAAGAGCAAAGGTGGTGTGTACAGATTTGTTTTCATTAATTTTGACGCGCCAGAGGGAGTACCAGTGTGATAGATAATTTAGGTGTCTTTGGAGAGTAGTTGAAACCATGTCAGGATCGGTGTGGGTGGCATATATTGCTTTGTCGTCGGCATATTCAGCTATTTGAGTATTCGGGTTGGTGGGTTGGTCTGCAGAGTATAAATTAAAAAGAGTTGGAGATACAACAGCGCCTTGAGGAACACCAGCTTTTATTGGGGATATACTGGAGTATTCGGTTCCTGACCTGACAAAGAAGTAACGTTCGTTGAGGTATGATTTAAAAAAAAGGTAGTATGATGGGGTTAGGAACGATTTTAGTTTATAAAGAAGACCGGGATGCCAGACCTTGTCGAAGGCCTGTGCAACATCAAGAAATACTGTAGAAGTGTACAGTTTCTTTTCCAGAGAATAGGCAATAGTATCGGCTAGTCGGTGCATTTGATGGATGGTTGAATGGTGTTCTCTAAATCCGAATTGTGTGTCAGGAATTAGTTTCTTTTCTTTGATGATTGGGTAGATTCTGTTTAGTATGAGTTTTTCGAAAAGTTTTGCAAAGAAAGGTAACAGACTAATTGGCCTATATGAGGAGGGGTTATCTATTGGTTTATTTGGTTTAGGGAAGAGAATAATTGTGGCAAGTTTCCATTGAATCGGAAAATATGAGAGCCGGAGTATTGCGTTAAAAATATGAGTGATGTGTACTATAGCTTTGTTTGGAAGTCTGCAAGCTATTTCGGCTGTTATCAAATCATGACCAGGTGATTTACCTAGTGGAAATTTTTGTATGAATGATTTTATCCCATTTGGAGTGAATGGTTTGGGTGGAAGTGTCATTGGGAGTGGGCTATCTAGAAAATTGCGTACTTTGTTTTCTATGGAAGGAATGGTGGAATCGTTTGGGTTAAAGACTTGGGAAAGGTGATGTCTGTGTACTTCTGCTTTCTCTTTATCGTTTATAGCGAGACTGCCGTCTATTTTTTTGATTGGAAATGACATTGTTTTGATTTTTAAGATTTTTCTAGTGGTTTTCCACAGAGAGCCATCTTTTTCGGTTAAGAGGCTAGTTTGTTTGGCGAAGTCTTCTGAACGTTGTTTCGCCATTTGTCGTTTGAGTAATGTGCATAGGTGATTATAATTAGTTTTATCGGTGGGATATTTTGTTCTCTGCCAGATTGATCTGGCACGACGTTTTTGGACGATAAGAGATCTTAAATAGGTAGGCAAAGAGAGATTACTTTGATTGTAATTATCAATTATTTTTGGTTTACAAGAGGACCATGCTGCATTTTGTAATGATGATGTTAGATAATGTACCGATTCCTCAAATTGATTTGGAGATTTTAAACTTACGTTCAGGTTAATGTCATTTGTGAGTATCGATTGGAATTTTTCCCAGTTAATTATTCCATTGATTAAAGATGGATTCATTAATCTTTTTTGAGGAGAGGTGTCGAGGGTGAGAAGTACTGGCGAGTGGTCTGAGTGAGGATTCGTTAGATTATCTATAATGGTGTTAAATCTGTTCGGTATTTTAGAGACGAATATGTCAAGGATATCTGGTCGCTTTCGGGGTGATGTTGGCCAATATGTGGGGTCTTGGGGTGAAATGATTAGGTAGTAATAACTTGTCTAAGAGAGTTACCTCTTGGTATACTTATAAAGTAATATATTATAATGTGCTTGGTATTGTAAAAATTTGAAGAGATACTAAAGTGAAAAAATAATGAGCATACATGCAATGATACTTAATCTTATTGATTAAAATATAATTAGAAGTAGTATGCTAACATATTTTTAAAACATTTTTATTAAAACTATTTAAGCATGATAGAATTTTAAAATACATGTAACAGTTACTTGTATACTTTTTAGGAAAATCTTAGAATATCGATAGTTGAAACTAAGAATATTTAATATCTCTTTTATAAGAATGCCTTAAGAACTTGACTGAAAATACTATGGTAGTAATTATAATTATAACTGTAAGAAAATGATATAAGGTGATAGTTTTGTTATGTTGAAACATTTTATAAGTTAAAAATCTTACATTTATTGTGATTTGGTTTGGTAATTGGCATAGATTTTTTTTTGGTTTTAGACTTTTGAGATGATTGAGCAAGATTGAACTGTATCTTACCATCATTATCTGTTAGGTAGACATAAATTCAGAAATATTGATATCCAAAGAAATTGCATATATTCAAAAGATTTGCCCATAATCAACCCATTAACGGACAAAGTTGCGTGTACGCAACATTAATTAAAAAAATTTTTTTGTGCTGGATTACAATTTTTTTTTAATTCAACTCTGGTACTATTTGATTAAAAATACACCAACAGATGAATACAAAATATGAATACCGGTTTCTCATGTATATGATTGATATTATAAACGACAGAATATTTTAGACATTTTTGATGTATAATATTATACATTTTTGAGAAATTGAAAAATATATAAATTTGTGTTTTAAAAGTTCAAACTGTGTAAAAATCGTTATTTTCAAAAGGTATTCGATGTGTTTAGATAATTTGTATTAACTTTCGCTCATTTCTCATACTAAAATTTGAAGTTCAAAGTTTATGTTGCGTACACGCAACGTTGGCGGTTTGTAGCATATAAATTCCAGTACCAGTCGTTTTGTGACCTTGGCGGACGCGAGAACGCGGTGTTCCCGCGTACATTGTTGTTTCTGACAACAGCTGTTATTATAATAATTTATAAATATACCAATATCCAATACCGAGTAATTTAGATTATAGACACGATTTAGTTGACGACGTTATCGCATTTGTTCGTAAATCTGTTTGGTCATTGCAACTTATTTTTGTAATTCTATTTTCTATATCTGTTTTGTTTCTACAATAATTGGTTTGGTCAATCGCTATAAGTCTGCCTAAGTAAGTTTTATTTTTTTTAATTATTCATTGGTAGGTACGTTTATTTACATTTTAGTATTTATTATTATAGACATGAGTGAGTTCAAAAGGTTAAAAACATCGGAAGAGATACTGGAGTTTTTAGATAATGTAGACGTGAGTGATGATGAACCCACTGATATTATTATAATTCCCCCAGATATTGATTGTCTCACTGATGAGGAAAATGTAGACGATAATGCAATTGTAATAAATGATGATACAAATGTACTCAATAGTGACATATGTGGTACATTTGAAGTTCTAAATCATAATTTTGAAATGGCTGGAACTTCAAATGTAGACTCACAACCGCCAGAAAATCATAGTAAAAAAAAAAAATTGGTAATATAAAACAAAATTATACGCCAATATGGAAATCTAAAGCAAATTCCGTGTATTCATCATTTCCCGAAAACGTCGAAAAAGAAAATATAAAAAACCTAATTGAGACTTATGACGGAATTGATCCACTCAAATGTTTTTCTTTATTTTTCGACGACACAGTTTTGCAATTAATTATTGATTTCAGTATGAAATACGCGAAAGATCAAAATAGACACGATTTTTTTATTGAAAAGTCTGAACTTTTAAAATTCCTAGGGATTATGATACTAACAGGATACCATACTTTACCCCAAATGGACTGCTACTGGAGTAAAGATGAAGATAAAGAAGTAACTTTAGTAAGAAATACAATGTCAATAAATAAATTTCGTTCCATAAAAAAAAATTTGCATTTAGCTGATAATCATAATCTCAACCCCTTAGATAAATTTTCAAAGTTGCGTCCTTTTTTCGATTTATTGAATCAAAAGTTTGTTCAGTTTGGTATTTTTGCTCATAATTTGTCAATAGACGAAGAAATGGTACCATACTTTGGTCGGCATTCATGTAAAATGTTTATTAGAGGAAAACCAGTTCGTTTTGGCTTCAAGTTATGGTGTTTAACTTCTGAAAATGGTTACTTATTTCAGTTTTCACCTTATGGTGGTGCTAGTACCAAACGAATAGAAGGTTTGCCATTAGGCTCAGAAGTTGTATTCAATCTTTTGGAGTCTGTTGAAAATCCAAACTTTCATAAAGTATTTTTCGACAACTTTTTTACTAGTTATTCTCTAATGGCTATGCTAAGAGAAAAAGGATTCTTTGCGACAGGCACTGTGAGAGAAAATCGCATTGGTAATTGTAAATTAAAATCTGTCAAACTGTTGGAAAAAGAATGTAAAGGAACATTTGACTTTGCATTTGAAAAAAAAAAATGAAATTTTCGCAGTTCGATGGAATGACAATTCAGTTGTGACGGTCTTGACTAACGTTGGTACAATTAATCCATAAGTAATCGCAAAACGTTATAATAGAAAAGGAAAAAAACTGTTAATGTCCAGCAACCTAACGTAATTCAGGATTACAATTAAACATGGGTGGCGTTGATCTGCATGATAATGGTATAGCAAATTACAGGATTAGAGTCAAAGGGAATAAATGGTGGTGGACACTTTTTAGCAACGCAGTAGACAGTGCAGTGGGCAATTCATGGAAGTTTTATAATTTGGTAAATGGTGAAAAAAGTTCACAATTTGACTACAGATCAAAACTTGTTTTGAGTTTGTAAAAATCATCATCTAAAAAATCAAATGAAGAAACTATCAATGAGTCTGCAGTATCCATTACCAACACAAATTTGGGTCGGCCTTCGAAAAATGCTCTACCTACAGCTATAAGAAAGGACGATATTGGTCATCTCATTATTCGAAAAAATGAAAGAAGAAGATGTCGCAATTGTCAATCACAAACAATTTATTCATGCAAAAGCGCAATGTTTTTCTACATCCAGATTATTTTCAAGAATTCCATGAAAAGTAAAAAAAAGTTTCAAATATTTATTATTCATGTTTCAATAAATACGTAATACATTTTTGTAAACATACATTTTTTTTCAATATAATAATAATACTATTAAATGTATAATTAATTCAGAATAAATAAATAATTTAACAGTTTGAATAAATTCGTTGTATTTAGTTATTTTTTATTACACATTAAGCCAACATTGCGTCAGCGCAACATTTTCTTACGCAAAATTGGGTAGACCAAAAAATTTTTTTTTCCCTGTTATAAAATTACGTTACTAAGCAAATACCAATCATTATAATAGTAGGTTTTTCGATATTTAATATGTTGGCCGTTAATGGGTTAAAATAAATTACCGTTTATATCACTCTCCAGTACAACTATGGCATCATCATTTTTACAAGAAAAAACAACGCTTCTCAAGGACTTGTTCTTAGGTTTTTTTTGCTTGGAAGTCATCGAAAATGAATCGGATGATGTTGAAATCTCAGACTCCACATCATCACCTATTTTAAATGTAATTATTGAATTATCAATTCATTAGGTTATATACAATTTAAATTAATTACGTTTTCTTTCTTTTTGTCCTGCAACTGTGGCAACATTTTTTGCACTAGAAAAAGCAATGCTTTTCAAGGACTTGTTCTTAGGTTTTTTTTGCATGGAAGTCATTAAAAAAGAATCGGATGATGTTGACATCTCAGACTGCATATCATCATCATCTATTTTAAATATAATTATTCAAGTATAAATTCATTAGGTTATTATATTAATACATATTGTAAAACATTATTGACTTAACACTTTATTTTTGCTTACATAATTAAATTGAAATAATTACCTTTGACTTTATGAATATCATTTGTAGAATATGAGTTACTAAAAGAAGGGATGTCTTTTAGAGACATTCCAAGCTCGTCTTCGCTTAGTTTTGCTGGATCGCTTTCACCTTCAGAACTGTTTTCTTCTTCAATGGTACTACTCTGTATGACTGTATCAGAAAATGATTTTTGCATATACTTCACACCCTGATCATAATTCCCTGAAATGTATAACCTTAATAAATAAAAATATATTGTACCTATATGCTTATTGCTTATATTATAACATATAATCATTTTTTCTGTGCGAGTATTTATTTATGTGCATTATTGTGTACCTATTTAATACAGTTGAAATACTTACGAGCTTCTTTTATTAGTGTAATTTCAAAGCTTTTCCATGATACCTTGTAAATGGATGACATTTTTACCATTTGGTAATTTTTGTTACATTCGTTTTTATTAGGATATTTGCAGTACATTTTTTCATCTTCAATATAAGTCCATGATATAGGTATTAAGTCAATGGTTGTTTTATCAAATTTTCTTATTTTACTAAATTGTATTAAAACATGGGTTGTTTCTTTTTTAAAGTCTATGTCTGTAACAATGCAATATTTATATTGATATATGATAATGTATATATGTATATTTACAGTAGGCTTAGTTTGTTATTATTTAAAAATTAAATGATTGTTATAAGCTATGAAGTAATGTCACTGCATAACTATGACTCACATTTTCAAAGAGAACACATTTTTAAAAATATTATCAATTGAAATTATTCTTTTTCTATTAGATAATCTACCCAATTTCATAATTCGAACTTTTGTAGATTTGCAAGAGAATTTGAAAGCATCAGTGACAGTCTTGTACACATATCCATGTAAATAAATACTATTTTGTTTTCTTTGAATTCTTGTAATACTAAAAACCTTACCAGAATCCAATTTTACAATATTGTTGGGTTTTGTTGTATTCAACTCAAACCCTCGTAGAATTATGCTTTTTAAATAATTTTTGCTTTTATGACAAATGACAGGGTTAACTATTAGGAACTTTTTCTTGTGTATATCATTTTTCATCATCATTTGTGGACATGCCTTTTGCTCAGAGACTCTTCTAACTAATTGTGCTAAAGGCTTATTTCTACCACCAATCATTCGTTTGATTTTTCCAAGAAAATTTTCAAAAGGAAATGCTGATATTACAGACAGAGGCATATTAGTGTATTCTACATCATCTGCTATATGAATCAAATTATGGCTGTTCATAATTTGTGAATCAGATTCATAGAAAGAAGGAAGAAGTTCAAAAAATTTTTTGAGTAAGCCCCTAGCATAATTTATATTCTCTACGCATAATTCAGGATCATTTAAAATTCTACAAGCAACTACCAACAGTAAAAAATGATGATACATTTTTTTGCTAACAATTTTACGTAGTACCAGAGCCCCACAATAGTTTTAAAAAAAATCTGAATTGTGTGGCTTTCCAGTGAGTAAATGATCTGAATCTAATTTTTTTCTTTGGAATCCTTTGGATATATATCTTGTAAATATGTTTAAAATTGAATTGAAATGCTTTATTTTGTTTTGAGAAAGTTTACATTTACGATTAACTCGCATTTTGGCACCAAATAATTGCTGTAAAATCCATTTTGTTATTCCAAGATAAAGTAAGTGCATCGAGTCCAAGAATACAGAATTTACTGGGTTAAAGTCTGGAATATCTAGCAGCAAAGCCCTTCCATCTAAATGGTGCTCACGTTGACGTT
Source organism: Metopolophium dirhodum (assembly GCF_019925205.1). Lineage (NCBI taxonomy): Eukaryota > Metazoa > Arthropoda > Insecta > Hemiptera > Aphididae > Metopolophium > Metopolophium dirhodum. The sequence continues at coordinate 141,957,309 of NC_083560.1, forward strand.
GTTTTATAAAACCTCTTTTTGTTCGAAGTCTTGAGTTTATGCTGGGATACACTCTTTTTTTATTTATTGTCTTGCCCCTTGTTTCACAACGCTCACATGAGTAAAATCCTCCATGCCCTTTACATTTCTTGATAAATGCTCTTGCAGGTGTATCGCAGGAAAATCCAATAACTTCTATTTTGAAAAACTTTTGGCGAATATTTAAACCATTTTTAACTAAAAAGCTTACTTCCTGGACAAAGTCTTTTAAAAAATCATTGACATTTTTAGGTTTAGAATCTCCACTATACACTGCAACAATAAATGGATTTGAGTTATATTTATCGTGTTCAATAAGTCCCAAGTTAGGCCAAAATTGTTGACTTGAACTATTGTACAATGGTAAGCCGTCAATGTTAAATAATAATCGTATGGTATTTTCAGTATACTCCTCAGAGATTATACCTTTAAGTCCTTCTTCAATACCAAAATATACATACGACCCATTTGTGTTTTTTAAACTTTTCATTACTTGAATGTTTTCATTAGACTTGGTTTGTAGTAAGCCTGTTGCTGATTTAGGTAGATCATGATGATTTTCAGAACGCAATATTTCCAGCAAATTTTTAATTAACTCAACCGTCATGTTGCTTCTGAATCGCACAACAAAGTTTTGTAATTTATCACGAAGGCTTGGTACTGTAGTAGATATATTATAATCATCATTACAGTCCGAATTTGATGAATTTTGAGAAGACGATGATGAAGAAGAAGAATATTTATAATCCATTGGATTGTAATCTGGTGATCTACTTAAGTACTCTAGAGATGAATCTGTTAGGTTAGATAAATCATTATTATCTTCAATGCTGGTTGGCAGTCTTATATGCTGAGATTAATTTAACACATTTCTAACAATAGCAACTTCCAAAGGAAAGTTTGAATTTTCACGTTCAATATCTTGTATTTCAGTTGTAGATACCTGAGTTGATACCTCTGCCTCGATTTCAGTAGATCTTTGAAGTTTTCGATGTTTTTTCAATCGATAATATGCACTATTCATTTTTGATTGATTGTATGAAATTGGTAGTTCACAAACTAAATACCTAACATGAACATCAGAATAGTTTAAATAAAAAAATAGGTACCAGTTTTAAATCTATTTATGATTTTTAAACACAATATGTAATTTATTTGAAGAATGCAGTAGGTACTTCTTTAGTTAAATTTTATATTTAAATGTTTTATAATTACTCATTAAAGCGTATTTAAGTTACGGTATACCTTCAGTTTAAAATAAAACAGTAATGAAATACCTAGGTATATCGCACCTGTGCAACATGACAACTCAAAATTCATCGATTATTCCCCAGATTATTTTATGTAATATACATAGATTATATATTTAAAAATGTGGGGAAAACAATATATCACCAGTCAAACTATCAACGTATGAGCATGTGTTTAACACAAATTATAACACGTCATATAGGATTTGTTTTGATTAATTTATGATCAGTTTGTTTTTGAATGCTTTTCTAACTATCTAGATATTCCTTTTATTGTCCACACATTTTGAGAGTAGGACTCACACTTCCATCCTACTCTACTAGACACCATTCTCTTTTCTCTATCCCTACCCATCTCACCTTGTATGGTCACAACCAGCCTCTCCACAGAATGTTACACCTATTAAACCAACCTTAGTCCTACCACTTTACTTTTTTACCTGTTTTCTATATATAATTGTATTAATTTATTTTCTACTTATGTAATTTATCTACTTTACTATATTTTTGTTAACTAAATGCTCTTCGGGGCGTATAGTAAAAAAAATGAAAATAAAATGATAAAATGAAGGGATGATACATTCTACAGTTGAAAAACAAAAGAATAGACTTTTTAAAGAAGGTTAAATTTACTCTCCCTAGAATGGCCTACAGTCATCTAAACGACAAATTTTAGCCAAATTAAAAGTTTGGTTCCTCTTGGATATACTAAATTTTATGATTGATAAAATATCTTATTAAATAAAAACTAGAAGGCTTCTAGTAGAAGCTATTAAAATTCAAATCAACTTAAATTGTTTAAAATTAAAAATAACTCAATTTAATCAAAAAACTCTAAATAATTAAGTTAATGATCATAAAAAAATTAATTTATTAGGTTTATAAGTTCAATTTACTTAACTTCAGCTTATTAATGTTTTACCCATCCTGAGTAAAAGTTTAAAATGGATCACTATACAAGATAGGTACAATTTTATCTTTGATACTGCCCAACCCTGGGTACAACTAGTAAGTACAATTTATAGTTAAATATTTTTATTTATAAATACTTGTTGGTCATCTTAAGATTAAGACATATATTATATTAATATTTTTTTTTAGATAGTTATTTGCGAGGTTATTTGAATAAAATTAAAACTTGTGCATCTTTAAGCTAATAGACGAAGAGCTCACAACACGAATTCAACGTCATTTTCATTAAAAGTTATGATGTTCTTATTTATTTCACTAAGCATTTCTATATTTGAATCTTGAAGTCTGTTGGTGTTATGTTGGTGCGTGAGGGTGCAGTGCTTAATTACACCCCAGTTAAATTGCACTCAAGTTACGTTATGACCATTAGGTTTGTGATTTAAACCAAATGATAATACATATTATCTTCATAAATTATTTGCATAGACAGCAGTGTCGGACTGGCTCGAAAAGGCCCAGTCCGCGATTTGGAAAAAAGGGCCCCCAACAGTAGCCCAAAAAAAAAAAAGTGTCGCTACGCTCGCAATACAATTTTATGTACATAATTAGTTTTTTTTTTTCAATACGATTGCCATCTTCCATATTTATCATATACATATATTATATTTATATATCATATATTTATCATATAGTCATATAGGCACAATAATTAAATACGTACCTAACTAAAATTGAAACATTCGATATATTTCCTGGTTTTACACTATTTTCAATAGTTATTCTCAAATGCTAAGACATTTTCTGTAGATTCCTTATATTTCCCAGAACCATTGGACTGTTTTTATTATCAGACAGGGCAAATCCCTCCTTTCAGGAATTCAATCCCCAATATACTACACTGGCTACACCGCCGTGACATCAAACATTATAAAGAAAAACACTGTTTCAAATTCTGTCATAGATTCATATTTATTTTAGTTAATATTAATATTAAAGATATAAAAGGTAAAACAAATTAAACAATATAAATTAATAACATCTCAAATCAATAACCTTGATAGTTCTGACGAACTTTTAGCAATAGTATTTACAACAATTTCCTTATCAACAACATAGTCTCTTTCAATATTAATCATTAACAGAGCTTCCATTAAATCTTGAGAAATTAATGATCTTAATTTAGTTTTAATATTTTTAAGTTTGGAAAATGTCCGTTCATCACATGTAACTTGTGTACATGGTAACGTCAAAACAAATTTATATGCCAAGTATATATTATTAAAAGAACCCGTTTGTTGAACGATTTCGTACAAAATATTAAAGCACATCTTAAACAATTGTTACATGTATTGCATTCCAAACTGTGGTCAATATTTAGTTCTGGTTCAGAGTCGGATTCATTGTCAAAAGATAGATCATTTTTTGAAAATGTGTCATTAAAATTTTTAGTTATTGAATCAAATTGTATTGCAAATTGTTGTAGTTCAGAAATTAAAATGTGTACACTTATTTTTGTTAATTTAGCAAGTTGTAATAGTGAGTTTTCAGGTAAACCACTTTTAATATTTTTAAAATTTTTAGGGTCTAAGCAAATACAATCTTTAAGTAATTCTGAATTATTAACAAATCTTTTTTCCATACTATTTATCATAATATCAAGTATAAAGTTGTATGTTTCTATTTTAAACCTATTTTCTGCAGAAAGGTCAGGCCTTTCATCTGATGTTAATTCACCAGGCATTTTTTTTATTTTTGGCACTCTATTTACACATTTATTTTTACTAAACTTATCTTTTATTCTAAAATCTATACTATTTAATTCCAATTCCTCATTAATTTTTGTTATACAATTTTGAACATTAGAAATAAGTTTATTAAATGAATCATCACCATTGTTTCTTTTTTCTTTGATTTGTTTTACTAAACTTGTTGTCATATTAAAAGCTATCAGATAATTTAATGAGCGTGATTGTAAGAATTTTGAGACAGGAGAACTTATAGTAAAAATTTCAAGATAAATAGCAGCAGTTAAAATTATTTCAAATTTTGACCAATTTTGTAAAAGAGTATGAGCCGTGTATTTAGTTTTTGCATCAAATGTTGAGTCACTAGAAGTTATTTCCAATAAAAAAGATATGAATAACAAGAATCGAGAATCTTTTACATTAGGCTCGTTGAACTGAATTATAGAAGATAATGCCTTGTCCTTACTTCACCACCTGGTTGTTCCAATCAAGTTCAATTTTCTGAGTTTATTGTGACTTTTATGAGTTTGTTTTGTTAAATCTGACCATACTTTCATTCTTTTATATGAATCTAAAAGAAAAGTAGCCGATTGTTGAACTAACCCAAATAGAAATTCAGCATTTTTGCAACATTCAGATGAATCTACCATCACTAAATTTAATACATGACCTAGACAGTGGGTATATATATACACGAAGGATTTGCATTTTTCTTTAAATGTGATTGTAAGCCATTATAAACACCTTTCATATTAGCTGCCCCATCAAAAGAGCAACCTACAATATTATTCATATCTAAATTTATTTCAGCAAATTCTTTTGTAATTAAATTGTACAAACCAATTCCACTAGAATCATAAGCCACAACTAATTTTAAAAGTTTTTCATAAACATTTTTTTTTTAAACATACCTAACACAAATAGCAAGCTGATCTAATACTGCAACATCTTGTGTCGAGTCTACTAAAATACTAAAACTTTGGGCTTCTTTTAATTCATTTACTATTTTCTCTTGTAATAATTTACCAATAATTAAAACAAGTTTATTTATAAATGTTTTTGATAGAAATGTTACTAAAGCTCCTCTACCACGGGCCTGAGGAAGATAATTATTATTTTTTTTACCTTTAGCTTTACGTTTTTTACTTAACTCAATACAATCTTTAACATGCATATTCAATACAACATCATAATCTTTAATTAGCAATACTAGTTCCAAAAAATTACCATGATTAATAGTCCTGTCCTCTAAACTATAAGCTGCTTCGTCTTTACCTCTAAAAGCTAACCCTTGCCTACCAATAAAAATTATTATATCAATAAGCCTTTTAATGACTAAACGATTATATTCTACTTCTTTAGAATGAATTTCACTTAAATTAATATTAATACAACTCTCTATATTTTTGTTTAAGTTGGCTTGCAGTAATGCAGAAACTGCTTCACTATGTGTTTTTGATTTTTCATGTTTTTTAACAGTACCATATACATTTTTTGAATTTAAAACTTCTAATCCAGTTACTAAATTGCTAATGTTTTCACGTAGTGGGAAAAATGTCATACAAGTAGTACAAAATATTTTTTTACTGTAAGATAACCATTTACGCTGAACTTTTAGAGAATCACTTAAAGTCTGATAATACATTTTTTGAGGGTCAAATGGAAGTTTATCATTAGTTAAAACAAAAGGTTGAATGGGATGACTTTTTAAAAAAGCTAATTTGATTTCTACTGATTCATTACTGGCGGGTCTAATAAAAAATGCTAAGCTACTTGAAGTAAATGTAGATTCAGCTGATATTGAATTTGGATCCACAACAGAAATACTTTCAGTTTCACCTAATAATTGGAAATACAGATAGTTAGATTTAATATTCAAATTTTATAGGTACAAAAAATAATGTTTAAGATATGAATTACTTGTAGAAATTGTAGAATCAGCCAACTTAGAATTTGGATCTACAGAAAATGTTAATTTAGTAGGAATGCATTCAGTTTCACCTAATTATTAAAATCACACAAGTTTAAATTTTATATTCTCAGAACACTATAGATTCAAACATTTAAATTAAAAATATTAATTACTTGAGGTAATAGTAAACATAGCTAATTTTGAAACTGGGTTCATATCAAATGACAGCGATTCAGTAGAAACCATACTTTCAATTGCATCTTATAATTGAAAACACACATAGTTAGATTTTTTTTTTTTTTATTTATTATTAAGTTTAACGGGACAAGCCCTTTTACATAGGATATAATACATAATAATCAAGAACAACCATACATATAAAATAATTAATACAGTTTGAAAGGTGAATTATAACAAAAATTTACATATATATAAAATAATTAAATTTCAATTAGATAGTAGGTATAAAGCTTTTGATTTAAAAGATTCACGAGACATAAAAAAGAAATCGACTTCATTACAAATTGAATTACATAATAATAGAGCTCTAGGAAAAAATGAATCTGAACATATTTTTTTTTTATAAAAAGGTAAATAAAATAAACAAGAGTTTCTAATCGAATAATTATGAGTACAAAAACTAATTTTACTTAATAAATCAGAACAATCAATATAATTATTAAGAAGATCATAAATAAACATGACGTCAGATAACTTACGCCTAACCTCACAAGGCTGAATATAAATAGAATTAGCTACTAATGAAAACGAATCCCTGGAAATAGGTAAGTTTAAACGAAACGCTATAGACCTAAGGAATTTATACTGAACATTCTCAACCAATTTATCAGTACAATTTTGAGCCCAGATTATTGAAGCATGTGACCTAACAAGAGAACAATAGAGCATCTTTAATGTAAATACATTTTTAAATTCCTTAGTATTTCGTAAAATAAAACCCAGCATTTTAAGACATTTATTTATAACCATATTTGTATTAATAGAGAAAGATAAATTATTATTTAAGAGAATACCCAAATCTTTAACCATTTCCACTCTGTTTATATTAATATTATTAATTTGATAATTAAAAATTATAGGATACATTTTTTTAGTGAAAGAGATAGCATTGCATTTATCAATATTAATTGGCAATTTATTTTGTTCACACCAAATACTAAACTTATTTAAATTAGCTTGAAGATTAAGTGCATCATCTTGGTTTTTAATAGTAGAATAAAATTTGGTGTCATCAGCAAACATTAACACATTGACTGAAAAATCGAGAACAAATGGTAAATCGTTTATAAACAAATTAAATAGTAATGGCCCTAAGTGCGAGCCCTGGGGTACTCCGGAACTTACAAAAATGACTTTAGATAATGAATCAAACAATTTAACTAACTGACATCTATCCGTTAGGTAGGATGTCAACCAATTAAGAAAATTACCATGAATACCAAATCTTTGAAGCTTAATTATTAGTAAATAATGGTTTACTTTATCGAAGGCTTTACTAAAATCTGTGTAAACTGAATCAATTTGTACGCCATTTTCAATGGAGTTAATTAAATCGGTATGGTAAGTCAACAAATTTGTAGACACAGATTTTTTAAGCCGAAATCCATGTTGGTTAAGACAAATGTAATTATATAGTAAATTAGATAATTTTTTTGTAATTAAAGACTCAAACAGCTTAGGTATTAAAGATAATTTAGAAATTGGTCTATAGTTAATAACATTACATTTATCGCCACTTTTAAAAATAGGTACCACAAATGATTTTTTCCAAATAGTTGGAAAAGACCCAGATGACAAGGATAAGTTAAAAAGATTATGTAAAGGTTCAGTAAGAACATTTTTGCATTCGATTAAAATACTTGGTGGTATTCCGTCAGGACCCGCACTACTAAAAACATTCAATGAGCTTAGAGCTTCAAAAATTTCATTCTCACTTATATACCAAGAGGATAAATTTAAATTAGAAATCATATTATCAGCGTCATAATTGGTAAAAACATTACCAAGTGAATCAGACGTTTCGTATACACTTGAGAAATATTGCGGAAATAATTGAGCAGACTCTTCAAAACTACTGGCCGTAATATTATTATATGACATATTTTCGGGAATGGAAGATTTATTAGATTTTAGCTGTTTAATGTATTTCCAAAATGGTTTTATATCTGATAGTATTTTATTTTCTAAATTAAGAATAAAATTTGAGCTACAATGCATTGACATAATCTTACATTCTTTACGTAGTTTGGAAAACTCAAGATAATTAGATTGTAAAGCACTTATTTTGAATTTTTTATGAGCCAATTTTTTTAATTTTACAAGTTTACGTAAATCCGCATTAAACCAAGAGGGACACTGGTTGTTAAATATTTTACTTTTAGGAACAAACAATTCAATAAAATGGTTTATAATTTCATAAAATTTATTAACAGCAGAGTCAATATTCAAATCCTTAAATGAATGATTGAAATCAATACTAGACAAACATTTAGAAAGATTATAAAAATCGGATTTAAGAAAGTTATAAAAAGTGAATTGATTTGTACCATCATTCACAAATGAGTGATCAAAATTACATATTAAGTCTAAAGGAGGATGGTATTCATCAGCTAAGGGGACAAAAGAACACCCTTTATTGACCATTATTTTATCAATATCACTAAAAATAAGATCTAGAGTTCTACCATTTTTATTTTTTATAAAATTTAATTGCTTTAGGTTTAAATATTGAATAAACGAATTAACAACAACGATTGCAGTAGGATGAATTACACGAGAGTAATCCACGGTCCAATCAAAATTATTCAAATTATAATCACCAAAAATAAGTATTTTATGATCAGGGTTACTTGAGGTAATGTTTTCAACCAAATCGCAATGTTCATAATAAATGTCTCTACTGATATTAGGAGGAATATAAACACAAATAACTAAAATTTTTATGGACCTAAAAATAATTTTTAAAAATATTTGTTCGATTCCAGTGATAATTGGTACATCAATTCGATTACATTTTATACCAGATCGTATACCAATTAATACACCACCACCCCTAGATTCTTGTTCATTTTCTCTGTCCATACGAAAAATATGAAAATTATTGAGACCTAATTCTGCATTACTAACTTTATTTTTCAGCCAAGTTTCAGTCAGGAGTAATAAATCACAATTAAAAACCCTTGTACAATTACGAAAATAAAACAATTTGGTCAATAGACCTCTAACATTCTGGTAATTAGCATGTAAACTTAAAAATTTTGAGAATTATTTACAATTTTATCAATATTAACAATACCCGGTACACCTTTAGTAAATTTGATAGTGATATTTTGTTCACCACTGGATTGGCGTGCGGCTAATTGATCCCGTAATTTCTTCATTTGTTCACGTTGAAATAGTGTTCTATCTGAACTTATACCAATATTTGAAGAATTAGGAGGGAGGCGAGATAAAATATGTTTCTTATTTTTCAATATATCGAAAGCGTCGCCAGCTGAAGAGAAAATTGCTTTAATTGGACGATGTTTATTGGGTTGATAAGACTTCCCGAGACGAATAACTTTAATCGGTGTTTTGTTATCGGACGATGTACCTTTGATAATTTTAGATATTTCTTCCTTATCGTGAAGTACTCTTTCTTCAATATTACTAGACGTACATTCCGGAATATTATAAAATAATACATTAGCAGCCCGAAAATTTCGTTCGTTCATTTCGTTTATTATAAATTCGTCAGATCTCGATGAACACGAACTATTCTTAAGATTTTAAACCTCAATTAACAAAGAACTGATTAGTTTTTTCAAATCCGGTAATTCATTTAGTCCTTTATCGCACGAATCACAAAAATATTTTAGTTTACGATTTTTCAAAGTAAGACATTTAATCTCAGAAGCTAATAACCCGGAACACTTGTGATGAACAAGTCTCGGGCAACTGTCACATTTTAATTGAGTGTCAAGATCATTAAATTGAACCTCGCAAACAACACAACTATTAGTATTCAAAACCATTATAATAAGAAAACCGAACTAATGTGATCAAACTGATTTAAAATTGAACAATAATAAGTAAGTACTGATAAAACAGGTAAACGCAACGGACGTGTTGTCTAATCGACGGTTAGAACCAAACTATTTAATATTTATATAACACTTTATAAGTTCAAAAAATAAATTTTAAAATTCAAATTTCTTGTAATAATATTATGGATACTGGATAATGACTATTTATAATATTAATTACATACTATTTATGTATAGTGAGTAGTGGCTAGAAATTAGAATAATTAATAATAAAATATGCGTTATTGTCTTATATTTTAACAACCTATATAACAAAATTAAAATAAAATATTTTTACCTTTCACAGGTTTCAGTGGTTTCACACTTGTAGAAAAACTAAGTTTTTTTTGACTTTTGTCATTTGCACATTTAAGAAATTTTCGCTTTTCTATCTCTTTTTTCTTTTCGGAACCAGCTTTGTGTTTCCTTTTATACATCACGATTCACGAATCACGGACTCACGGTTAAAATAATTACGGTTAACGGTTTACAGATAACACTACAACAGTAATAACTAACAACTTACAAGATGTCAATTCGAAATGAACCATTCAACCGACAATGTTGTATTAAAATCTTTAAATTTAGCTTTAAGGCCATGATAACAAATAACCATATTCTAAGCAAAATAATTGAACAATACAACATAGTTGAACTATAAATTATTATTCTTGTAATTTGTATCATTTGATTTATGATTATAATATTAATAATTATTTACCATAGATAAGAATTCTAAATCTAGAACGGCTTGATTATAAGAACATATTATTGACTTTACAAGCTATTTATAACCTTGCGGGCTGCCTCCTCATGTGCACGAGTACAATAATTACCCAAAATATAATAATTCAGTTACAATCAGTATTCAGCGGTAATGCGAATACCAAGTTGTACGCATATGCCAGTATAATATAATATAATATTATTTAATAGTCACAAGAATTGAACAATTTTACACTATTTATAATCCATGAATCCATATTTTTTGTATATAAACAGCTCCCTATTAAATTCGTAGAATGATAATAACAATGTCATTATTTTAATAATTATTGAGAATTTTTCAAGGTTGTAATCAATTTGAAAGAAAAAATATTTATTTCGTATTTCTTTTTACTCTAAATTAACAATAATAATAAAAATAGGTACAAAATCAGGGGCCCCCAATTACCATTATTAAGCCGGGGCCCCAACCGCAATTGCGGACTAGCGGTCCGGGCCAGTCCGACTCTGATAGACAGACCAAAATAGTTGGTGCTTTCGTGAAACCAGACCAAGTTAAACTTAAAAAAAAGTGCTCGTAACTTACGTCATTTTTATTAAGATCAAACCCGGAACTAAAATAAAGTAATTAACGTGTAGATCAAGAATATAAAACGACAGACTGAATATTTTGGTGTTTTATACTTACCAGAACGCATTAAAACATTATTTAAACATTAGATAGGTACATAAATAACATATTTTAATACATATTTATTTATTTTATTTATTTACTTATGTATGAACGGGCTAAGAGCCCAATAGTACAACACAATTTGTAGTAATGAAAATGAATATTATAACAATAAATAGGTAAACGCCAAACAATACACGGCGATTATATACAAATAAAAATAAAACAATAATTAAACAAAGGTAAAAACAGTAATAAGTAATAACAGATTAAGTATTAAAAAAAAAATAACAACAATGAAATAGAACTTACTAAGAAAAGCATAGGTGCTCATTACAAATGCGCATCATACGATGGATTGGATTATTTCTACCATAGTTGGTGCTGTGGAAAGGAACAACAAAGGGAGAATTAGACTTTATTAAGCGAGAGGGAACTTTAAAATTAATTAGAGAAAGGAAAGAGGGAGCATCCGCACGTCCGTCAATCAGTTTATGCAAAAATACCAAGTTAGCATCAACTATTTTTATCAACTAAAAATTATATTTTGTATTCGAATATATAAAAGAAAGTGTTAAAATTATTTTAATTTACATCATTAATCCTTGTGTTTTTAGATGTGATTTTGTTGCCAATTACTAATCAGACTCGTCACTACTAGTATCACTTGCTTCATTTTCTGAAAAAAAAAATTATGAATTTTGTAAAATTAACTATAGTTCTTTTTATTATGGGGATCTGAATGTATTGTACTCACCGTTATCACTAATGTTTTCTTCTTCGAAACTATTTCTTATAACGACATCTTCAACAAATGCTGGGTATTGCGGAACCACAGTGGAATGTACGAATTGTCTTCTTCAATCCAACCATTATCCACAGGGATGAAGGTAGTTGGAGTTTTAGAAATAGCATTTCTCCATATACTGCATATATAATTAACTCGAAGAATTTGTTGTTGTAATTCTTGGTGGCATGGTTGACGAATCAAATTTTTTTAATTTAGCTTTAAATGTTCCTTTGTCTTTTTTAGGTTTATATGCATTACAAAATATTTCAAACATTGCTTCATTAACAGTGACTACATTTTTTATTCCATATATTTGACATACAAATTTTTCTACTTCAGAAAATGTTTCTGAGGATATTTTTTCTGATATTCCTAAATCACTTAATGACTTTTGAAAACTTGAATTTTTTTCTAATATTTTGAATGGTTTCTGTTTTCCTTTTCTATAAAATGCTGGAGTAAAATCACAGCCTGTCAATGCATGAAAAGCTAATAGTGATGCAGAAAGTTCAATACCAAGACTTAAGAACAATTTTGAAACATCAATGTAACGCAAATTATTTGTTGAAATGAGACCCACTTCAAGCCAAACATTGACAGAGTTGATAAATTTATACATGTTACCCAAGATAATTATTAAAATTCGTCGTATATAAAAAGTCGTATCATTACACCTTATTATTACTTGTTTTTCTGGTTCTTCTGATATATGATATAAATGATAAATAATTTTCGTGTCTGCTTCTTCGTGGTTACATGATAATAATTCATTTATGCTTCTTAAGACATTACCATTATGCACTATGAATGTATAGTTACAGCTTTTATGGCTTAAATTTATTATTTTATTTCCAATGAAAACAGGTAATTGAATCCAATGTTCAATTAAAAAATCGACAAATGCTTCTTTAAAATGGCCATTTCTCAACTCTTTTATAAAATCAGCAGGTCTAGTTTGATCGGGTCCAGATATAACATATTTGGAATTGTTTTGAATAGATGGAGATCTTTTTTTGTGTTCACTATCTTTAATCGAAGGGGAAAAATATTGATCGAAAACTATATCTATTCTATTGGCTTTATATCGTGTAATATTTTTTAAAAACATCGTAGAAATACTACCAAAAGTTTTTGGAAACTCTCTCATTAGATATAGTACAAAAAATCTCTCTATTATGACTACATCTGGGTATTCAGGTGGTACATTTGGTTGACTAATTTTTTGTTCTAAAATTTTCATTAATGCTGACTTATCAGTTTTGTACATGGTTCCATCTAAATGACACATAGAGGTCGGAATAGGTGTCAATGGATATTTTAAAGTTTCAAATACATCTATTTGTTTTTCTAGTGAAATTCATGTGACAAAACCCACAACAAATCTCGTTCTTTACATATTTTAAGCGTATTTGGTACAATTTGTCGTAATTCATTATCATTATTCACCAATGTCCCAATCATTTTTGGTTTTTTCCTATAAGGTGTTACTTCTGGTGTTATAGCCTCAAACGTTCTTCTTTTTTTTTTATTTTTTTTTTCTATATTAATATTATTTATATCAGTTATTATATCGGATGTATTTTGAATAGATGGCAACGGTAATTGTTGAACAATTGTTTCATAAGAATTTTCTTCGGGCTCATTTTGATAAAGAATCCCTACTGTGTCATAGAGTGTATCTTTCCCATTCGATGTTTCAACAAATCTATCAAAGTTATCAAATGCAACACCAGTGGAAATTTTGGGGAAAGTAATACACCTGGCGGGCATAGTCCTAACTGATTTATTGATGAGTATGTGAGTTCGGTTTCTAGTTCCTCAATAACATTATAACTGGTACATTGATTGTATCTATTAAGAATATCAATTACTTTTCTACTACTTGTTAAACTTTTTAAGGTTATTCCAAGTGTTATTTGCTTTGACGGCTTAACTCGTCCATTAGTCACAGCATATACTAAGTCACTTGCCAGTGATTCAACTTTACGGCGAGTTTCATCACTGTTTCTACGTCTTATATCAGGGCCTCCCACCAAATGTGTTATAAAATTAATTAATTTATCAGGTAACGAACATTCTCCTTTAATTAAATCTTCAGTGCTCACATTTTCTGGCAGATTTTCCTTTTTAATGTTTAAAATTTCCCGGCGTAATATTTGAGCGACATTCAATAATTCAGAATTATTTTTGATGACACGTTGGATAATGGAACGTCGATATGAAGTATAATTTTTTTATTATTTAAGAGGACGCCACACCACTCGTAATTCGGTTGTAAAAACTGTTTCGCGCGGGACAACTTTTCTCGCATTATAATTTTAATAGAATAAACAAAATTTTACTACATATAGAGGACAATTTTATCTATGTCGTAGCGTTTTTATTATTTGGATAACATAAATACGTTTAAAGTTATAGGTTTGAGAACATTTGACTTTTTTGTATTTTTCAAATGATTGTTAAAAATTATTGGGTAGTGCTATCAAAAAAAAAACGACGCTACGACACAGATAATTTTCTTCTTAGTAAGGATTTACAATTTTGGTAATTCTAATGTTAATATTGAGGGAGTAATGTTGTCCCGCGCAAAACAATTTTTAGCATATGGAATTATTGTAAAATAATTTTTCTAATTATTATCGAATTATTCCCTGGTGGCGTAAAACGACAAAACGCGGCTTCCCCCACTCCATTCAAGCACTCGCGTTTTTCGTCATCGGCCGGCACCGGGCAGCCGCGCGACAAATTGTGACAAAAATAAACATTTCCGATAATCAGAAGTCGATAGACATACTATTATTATCTTGAATAATGAATATAGACCATATCTAAACTTATTTATAAGCTACACTTGATTATGTCGTCGACCGTCGTAGTCACCATATGACAGAATACGCTGTGGAATTACTATATTATATTACGATACCTATTATAATTTAGCAATATCAGAAAGGCCTTTATATTAATTACTCATTATATAAATTGTATTTAATTTTTATGCTGTTGTATCTAACCATATTTTTTTTCGTGCCAAAATTGTATTAACCATTGTTAACATAATGTCACCAAAAAAAATTCGCGTCATCCAAAAGAAAGGAGCCCGATCGGGTAAGACTTCTTTAAAAAAAAAAATGAAAAAAGTTCGTAATGGGGTTCGTAAGGATGTGCAGTAAGTACTTTTAAATATAAGCTTCAAAATAAAAATACATTATTTCATGTCCTATTTTGTGACTTTTTGTAAGTAAAATATTATGTTATTTTGTAGAACATAATATGTTAAATTATAACTATACAGGTATATATAATAGTTTTATTATTTTATGAATATTACTTGATTTATATGCATATGTTCATATATTTTATATTGATGTGAGTCTCGTATAAATTTGCAAAAATATTTACGATTTACATTTTTTTACCGTTCAAAAAATTGAGTGATCACTTTATTTGTATACTTCTATATTTTTATCGAGATTTTAGAATTATAATACAAATCAATATTTTATAAAATTATATTGATTGATAATATGTTTTTAATTTGTAACATTTTATTAATTATTTTTATTTAAACACATAATAGAAAACTATAATTATTAATTATTATTTTTAATAAAGGGATTAAATACTAATGCTTTATTTTATATTTGTCTTGCCTTCTTTACATAATTTTGTAAAAAAAAAAATAAATAGGTACACTATAAATTTAATTTTAATAAAAATTTACTAATTTTACCGTATTTTACCTAACAAATTACCAAAAAATTTTTTTACGTAAAATACTTATCACTTATATTTTATAATACAAAATAAAATAATATATTATATAAGGTATTATTATTACTTAATTTTTTCCTATTTATATCAACAATGTAGGTATCTGCTATTTAATTGTAATAAAATATTTTAGATTCTGAGTGAAACGATGAATGTATTGATTTTACAATGATGTGTGTTTTTTTTTTTATTTTTTTATTTATTTTTTATTTTTTTTTTATTTTTTTTTTTTTTGTGTCTGTCATCACGTTTTAGGACAGTAAAAGTGCTTGGATTTTCGACTTCAGTAGCTTTTCTGATAGGAAAGTGAATCTAGTTGGTACTTTGGGGGGTCAAAAGTAAAAATTTTCCAATAGTTTTCACAAGCGCCGGGAAAAACAACATAAAAATTAAGGAAAAACGGAAATTTTTACGCAAAATCGGTTTTTGACAAATTCGAATTTGGTTTTTGGTGTAACTTTAAAACAAATGACTGTAGGAACATGAAATTTTTACTGGCTATTTATATATGCCTTTTCTATACACGATAACATTTTCAAAATATTTTGATTTATTTTGAACTGTTTAGGGACATTTTCATTTTCCATTTTTTTTTAGATTTTTTTCTAGAAATATCAATAAAATTTTATTCGTTGGTCAAAAAAGCTTGAAAATTTAATAGAAGGCTCCTAGTAAATTGTTCCGAAGGCAGATGAAAAATATTAAAAATCGTTAGTCACAGTTTTTTTTTTTATAAGCATTTAAAGTTCAAAAATTGACAAAATATGGAAAAATCACGAAAATTAGCAAATTATTTTGAAAGAATTCGTAAAAATTTTCTTTTTAAATCTAAGATTTAAAAATGTAATACAAGATTCCTTATAAGATTATCTACCTTTATCAAAAAAAAAATTTCTATAAGAAAGTATAGGTACTATTATAGGTCAATTTTTTTTTACCGATTTCTAATACCATAGATACGTATGTAATATGTTTTAAACCTAGACTGACATACCGTCTCCACTCAGAATCGTTTTTCTTATACAATGATATTATATCATTGAATTCAAATTTAAAATCATCCATTATACAGTGACCTACTTGTAACCTACTGTACATGCAGAAGAGCGACATCCACTTACCCACCTTTTTTACAGTGTATTACCACTTTTACCTAATGATTAAAAATTAAATTATATTTTTGTATTGCATATATTTGCTATAATATACATCTTATACTTTTTGTTTATAAAAATTTAAATAAAATTAATAATTAATTATTACTGCAAAATTAAAATCAAGTACCTACCTATTTATGTTTGTATTCAATTTTTGAATTACTTGACTGGGTGTAATAGTGTACCTAAATAATTAGTTATTACGAGTAAATAATAATTTATGCAAAGTTAAAAAAAATATACAAAAAATGGTATTCAAAAGTGACTATATATGTTATGAAATAATTTTTCAACATTTTTTTTTGATTTTATATTTATTTAGAAATGAAGATTTAATTAATGAATTAAATAATGTAATTCCGTCTTCTAATGCAGAAAATATGATTTTGAATTATAACTCAACAATTGTTTACAATAAGTATGCATATTTGTATTTTCTTTAGATTATATTTTAATCTATCAATTTTTTTTTAATGCAGTGTTTTAGTACACGATTTAAATCTTGATGAAACGTCTGTATCGTCTGTAGTGAATACATTATCATCGGATATAAAGTAAATATTAAAACCAAGTTAAATTATGAATATATTGAATAACTTTGTTATTTTATGAAGTAATTTAGATGCAACATTGATTTTTCCTGAATATAAGGCCTCATGTTCTCGATTAGAGTGAGCAAAGATTTAATACTATTTTTCTTATAAGTACTATAAGTATTTACAAATAAATTAATATGGGCATAATAATAGTGTATAATATAATTAACAATTATTGTAGAGACAACAATATTTCTGACCATAACCTAAGTGTTATGTATACTGCATCTGAAGATAGTTTATCATCGGAAAATACTACAACTGCCGAGTAAGTGTGTACAAAAAAACTAGTGTTATGCAATTTAATTTAATTTTAATTTTTTACTAGAACTTATAATATACTGTAAAACATTTATTCAACTATGTTATTTTTTGTTTTTTTTTTTTTTGAATTCACAGACCTTTAACAGGCCGAAGAATTATTGATATTTTTCACTTTATCAATCAAATCCAAAAGGTACACAGTGGTGGGTTCGGTTGTTCATTTATTGACATGGAGTATCAGAAAGAAACATTTGTAGGATTTCAGTCGATTTTAACATTCAAATGTAAAGTGTGTAACATCAAAAGTAAACTTTATACAGAAAATCCTAAAACAGTACAAGTCCCAATTAATAAAGCAACTGTTCACGGCTGTCAAGCAATCGGTATTGGTCACACACAGCTGTCTGAATTGTTTTCATTTCTTGAAATCCCATCGTTATCGATTAGTGGTTATACGAAAGTACAAGAAAACGTAGCTGATATTGTGCATGCAACAGCATGGGATGAAATAAAAAAAGCTGGTGAGGAAGAAAAAAAAATGGCGTTGGAGTGTGGTGATATAGACGTAGATGGCACACCAGTCATCACAGTTGTTGCAGATGGGCAGTGGTCTAAACGCAGCTATCGGACAAAATACGACGCCTTATCCGGAGCAGTAAGTAGGCTAGAGTTTGCATATTTTTTATTAATCATTAAAACATAACTTATTGATATATAAATTTGTTTTAAAGAAATACAGTCATACTGCATATGTAATTAAAACTGTAGTTTTGTTTGTATGTTTAATTTTTTTTTACCTTTAGTACATATTTTGGTAATATATCTAATATAGTATATATAGTTTGGTAATAATGATAATTAAACCAAATCTTATTTATTTCATTTAGGCTACGATAATTGGTTTTAAATCTAAAAAAGTGCTTTTCGTTGGAATACGCAATAAATATTGTTGTATTTGCCAAAAATCGAAAAATAGTAAAAAAGTCGCACCTGATCATCAATGCTTCCTCAATTGGAAAAAGTCCTCAACAAGTATGGAGGCCGATGGCGTGGTTGAAGGATTTATGAAAAGCGAGGAAATGCATGGATTAAAGTATAATTGTTTAATAGGTAAAAAAATTAAAAAAAAATACTTGGTAAAATAAAAAAATTGTGGCATTTAAAAACGTAATAGGTGATGGGGACAGCAGTGTGACTAAACGCTTAAATGAAATTCAGCCGTACGGTCCCAATTTTCACATAAGAAAAATTGAGTGCCGAAATCATTTGATGCGAAACTATGCCACCAAACTTACAGTGATTGCTAGAAACACAAAATACCCACTTCGTGTTCGAAAATATATTCTATCGAATATTTTACGATTTAGAGGTGATATCACAAAAGCAGTTATACATTGGAGAAATATAATTGGAGTAACGAAATTAGAAAAGATAAAAGGTATTTTGTGGAAAATATTTTACAATTTATTATAAATTGAATGATTTTTAATTTGTAGGTATTCAAAGAGATGTTGCTAACGCCCCATACCATCGACTTGGTCAGCATCTAAAGTGTGATTCTTATTTTTGTAATGGATCGAAAAATAATGATTTAAACTTAGTGCCAGAGGCTGAAAGCTCTGGAATGATGAATGAAATAAAAAACTATGTATCAAGACTTGTTTTAAATTCCGAAAGTTTGTTAGAAAATAAAAATAACAACATGTGCGAACAATTTAATTCTTTAATAAACAAACACATAGCCGGTAAAAGATTAAATTTTTCGAGTAAAAGAAGCTATAATACTAGGGTAGAAGCAGCCGTAGTTTCATTTAACTCTAAACAGTATCTAAGAAAAATACACAAAAAGATCTCCAACTGTAGTCCAGGTGTGTTGTAGTAAAAAGTTTTAAAATTTTGAAAAAGGTATCTACATTAAAAATAATTATTTTGTTTTATAGGAAAATTTGGGAAAAGATTCATAAAAAATTATGAACGAATAAGAACCAACACATTAAAAAGAAGACAGTTATTCCCAGAAGCTAGAAAAACTAAAATTATTTGTACTGACGGTCCAGATGCTGACTATGGTTTGGCAGAGCCGCTAACAAACCAATATTCACCACAAGATTTTGAAAAAAAAAAAAAAGAATTCCTTACATCCTTAGAGAATGCAGATATTAAAAAAATTGAAGATGATACTAGAAATCAAAGTGAAAGTGAGAAGTGGTACTATGAACGCAAAAAACGAATTACTGCCTCTAGATTCGGACAAGTTTGTAAAATGCGTTCTAGTACCAGTTGTAAAAACACCGTGTACAATATACTTTATGCTGGAAATGTCCAATCTAAATATTTACAATACGGCAGAGATACGGAGCCTATCGCTCGTAAAAAAGCAGAATGTATAATTGGCGAAAAAATACAAATTTGTGGTTTGATAGTGGATCCTGATGAGCCATACTTAGCAGCAAGTCCAGGTAAAATATTTGAATATTAGGTATTATATTATATTATTTATGTTTTATAATTTAATTTACGTATACAATTTAAAATATATCGGGTCTAATATTATATAGATGGCTTGATTGGTAAAACGGCAATTATTGAAATTAAATGTCCATATATTGCAAAAGACACTTCAAGTGCAATAGATGCTATTAACAAAAAATTAGTAAGTCATGTTGTTTACATATTATTATAATCATTGCGTATACTTTAAGCCTGTAGTTTTACAATTTCATTTTTTTAAACTTTATAGTTGCCATATTGTAACATAGTAGATAATTGTACAAAACTTAAAAAAGATAATATTTATTATTATCAAGTAATGGGCCAGTTGCATATTACCCGCAGAAAATTATGCTATTTTGTAATATATACCAGTAATTGGATTACGGTAGAAAAAATTTATTATGAACCAGAATTTTGGACTTCTAATATGGCAGAAAAATTAAAAATGTAATTTATTATCTGACCTAACTTAATAATATTTTAAGTAAGTACATTTTTAATTTGTTTATAATTTTAGGTTTTATATGGATTGTATGCTACCTGAAATAATTCAACCACTTTATCCAATAAGAATGTTGAAGTCCGATATCAAAGAGCCTGAGCGTATTATTAAAATTATGACCACAACTAATAATAATTTTAAAAAAATGTGACCTTTATTCTCATCAGTTATTCTATAATATTTTTAATAAATGTGAAACGTGTTTTTAAAAATATATTACCATTTCAGATTTTATTTAGAATGTTTACTGCCAGAAATTGTCGATCCACTATATGGAAAACGATTTTTGAAAAGTGATATTAGAGAGCCTGACCAGTGACCACATTAAACACCAAATTAATAAAAAATAAAAATATACCTATATTAGTTTCATGTATGATATAATAGTGTTAACATTATAATTGACAAATGATTACCAATAGGCAATACTGTATTTTTTATTTAATTTAATTTGAATATTTAATAACTCAATAGCATATATAGTACCAACGGTAATCGTATCTTTGTAGAGAAAGGTAGAATCTTAAAAATAATAATAGATAGCTTTGATACGGGCTACTGTATCATCTTTAAGAAGTACCCAAAAACTGTAATTTAAAACGTATACCTACCTATGTAGTAGCAGTATAACGTAAAATCATATATTCAATAATTAAATTACTAAAAACTAATACCTATTTAGATATTTAGGTAGGTAATATTAGTTTAGGATACTGTTATAAAGTAGATATTATTTACTGTATTGTTTATATTTTGTATGGAGTAAGCATCTAATAATGCAATAATTATAAGCTGAGTCGCCGAGAAGGTATGCGCGAATATTACGGCGGAAACGCGTCATAATATAAGGTGTTTACATTTTATATTTACGCGATCAGACACAGTCGAAGGTTGAGGAAATAATAAACATCGCTCCCGAATGAGCACAATCGTCCGCCGGTCGCCGACAACGAGTATTGGGCGTGGCTTAAACGCCGCGTGCTTGCGCATCGTGAAAACACTTAACAGCGCGTTCTCTCGGCCGTTCTATTCGTTTCGCTTTAGGTGTAGCGTCCTCTTAATGCTTCAAACTTAACTTTATTTTCAAATGTTCTGTTTAATTTATCTTCGAGGTGTTGTGAAGTATAAGATGAGTCTACAAACAAGCCATCACTGATTTCACATAATAAGTTTAAATATTCGTTATGTAAAACATTTAATAAAATAATTTTTTTTAATTTTATTATGGATTGTTCAATTTCATCACAAATAGACAAATACGCAATATTATGGAAATTACGGTTTATATGCCAAGGGGATTTTTGGAAATTAAGATGGTCTGCATTTTTTTTTTAAGAGTCATGAAATTAATTGTATTTATTTTGGTAAGCTACTCTACAAATATTATGATATTTAACTTCTTTGGCTACAAAATCTATGTTAGAAAGTTTTGTTTGCATACTAACATCGTTCATTTCATTCATATAATATTTTATACTTAATTCAAAATTTTTAGTTTCACACAAATGTAAGCTTTGAGCCTTTCCATTATGTTTTTACGGGTTTTTTCATAAAATATACATATAGATTTAAAAATAAACGCATTACGCATTTCAATTAATTTTGTTGATTGATTTGATCGAGTATTTATTTCACATACAGAGCTCGATGATGTTGAAGCATTAGGTAGTTGATTTTGTAATATTGAGGGCAATGCAGTAAATGTTCTGTAACATTTTATATGATAGCCATCATGCGAATTAAAAACTTCCGGTACCAAAATGTCACAATATTTAAAACTATTTTTTTGTCGGATTTTCATTGAAAAATTAAATTTTTCTTTTGAATTATCGTTAAAAAAAACCACTTTCTCCACTTCTTCACCATTTGAACAAATTAAACACGTTTTTTGTATTGACATTATAAATTTAGTTTAAACGCACAGCACACAGTGATAAATATTACACGCTGCACTGCTGCAGTGTACACTATACAACAGTAGGTACTGCACAACTGAAATATTGTCGTCAATGAACAACTAATAATGCACCCATTAGTTTTGATAAGCACGGAACGTTTGGTTATATAAATATTATCGAACTAATATGGTACTATTAATACCTTGAAATTACATGTTTACAAATATTTAGAAAAATAAACTAATTGTCGTTCCCGAATTCCAAATACATTCTAATATAGTATAGTTTATAATATAGTTATCGTTTATTCGTTTGACGAAGTTGAGAGTAATACCAACATTGTACCTATGATTATATATTTTAATGCGTTCTGGTAAGTATAAAACACCAAAATATTCAGTCTGTCGTTTTATATTCTTGATCTACACGTTAATTACTTTATTTTAGTTCCGGGTTTGATCTTAATAAAAATGACGTAAGTTACGAGCACTTTTTTTTAAGTTTAACTTGGTCTGGTTTCACGAAAGCACCAACTATTTTGGTCTGTCTATGCAAATAATTTATGTTGATAAAATGTATTATCATTTGGTTTAAATCACAAACCTAATGGTCATAACGTAACTTGAGTGCAATTTAACTGGGGTGTAATTAAGCACTGCACCCTCACGCACCAACATAACACCACCAGACTTCAAGATTCAAATATAGAAATGCTTAGTGAAATAAATAAGAATATCAAAACTTTTAATGAAAATGACGTTGAATTCGTGTTGTGAGCTCTTAGTCTATAAGGTAGCTGCTCAGATTTTCATTTATTTGTACATTGTTCATCAATCCTATTTTAAGTTAATCTAATATTAATTAACCATTAATCTAAAAATATTCTTTGTATAATAAATTATATGTACCTAATTGTTCCATTTTATAACATTATCATATAGTTTAAAGTTTAAACATATTTAAAAAAAAATTAGGTAGGTATATAATATATGTATAACTATGTCCCGGGGAGAAGTGACTGGACGACATAATATAAAAATATACCAAAAGTTAAAACCCATTAAAGGGGGTTGGGGGGTCTCAACTTTTTTTAGTCTTCAATTACCTACTGCACATTAATTGTTGATGTAATTTAAAAACTATTATGCTTTACTCTTATAAATATTTTTTATTTTGGTATAAACATAAGCGTGTGCAGCTGCCCCTCCTACGAATCCAATTTTTGCTCTAATAAAGTCAAATTATAAAGAGTTACAAATGTTAATTTTAAAAAATGATTTAACTACCATATGACTGCCCTTCCTGCCAAGGACTGCGCACGCCTATGAATTAAACACTAGTTACAATTATACAAACCTATTGGCTATTACATTGAATGAAAATAATCAATATGCGTATACAAAATTGAATACCTATTTTTTTATATTATAGCATAGGTAACCTACTACCTAGTATGTTTATATTAATTCTGATTCATGTAAACAGTGAGTTTTAGTACGAAGTTACAATTTATAATATTAATAACAAAATGAAAACGATAATAATTAAAAAAAAAGGTGGATAAGTGGATGTCGCTCTGCTGTACGGTAGGTTACAAGTGGGTCACTGTAATGGATGGTGTTAAATTTGAATTCAATGATATAATATCATTGTATAAGAAAAACGATTCTGAGCGAAAACGGTGAGTCAGCCTATGATTTTACCAAGTATATTTGATGATATTATTGTGAATAAAGTAATTTATATATAACCTATTAACGTGGAGCCTTGTTTTAAATTTTCAATCCTTAGCCATAAAAGTTAAACATTTTATAAATTTTTAACCACAAAATAATTAATAAATTATAAATTTGATAAATGTTGTCAAAATTTGAACTTTAAATGCTTATAAAAAAAAATTGTGCATATGTATTTTTAATATTTTTCAACTACTATTAAAACGATATATCAGGAGTCTAATATTAAATTTCCACGCTTTTTTACCCAACAAATAAAAATTTATTGATATTTATAGAAAAAAAAACTAAAAAAATTGAAAACTGACAATGTCCGTAAACAGCTCAAAAAGAGTCAAAATATTTTCAACATTTTATGGTGTATAGAAAATGCTAATATAAACATTCAGTGAAATTTTCAAGTATCTACAGTCATTCGTTTTTTAATTACAATAAAATAAGAAAATTGTTACATGAGAAATCGAGTAAATATCAAATGTTGTAAAAATATAAATTTCAGACGCTCATAAAAACTTAATTTAAGTTACTTCTGGACATTTTTTTTTTGATAAAGGTAGACAAACTTATGAGTAATCTTATATTACATTTTCAAATCTTAGATTTAAAAAGAAAAATTTTTATGAATTCTCATCAAAATAATTTGCTATTTTTCGTGATTTTTCCGTATTTTGTCAAAATTTGAACTTTAAATGCTTATAATTAAAAACTGTGACTAAGGATTTTTAATTTTTTTCATCTGCCTTTGAAACAATAACCTAGGAGCCTTCTATTAAATTTTCAAGCTTTTTTACTCAATAGATAAAATTTTATTGATATTTATAGAAAAAAAAACTAAAAAAATTAAAAACTGACAATGGCCGTAAACAGCTCAAAAAGAGTCAAAATATTTTGTAAATTTTATTGTGTATAGAAAATGCTAATATAAACATTCAGTCAAAATTTCATGTCCCTACGGTCATTTGTTTTAGAGTTACACCAAATACCAAAATCGATTTTCTCGAAAACAGATTTTGCGTAAAAATTCCCGTTTTTCCTTAATTTTTCTTTTGTTTTTCACGTCGCTTGTGAAAACTACTGGGAAATTTTTACTTTTGACCCCCCAAAGTACCAACTAGATTCACTTTCCTATCAGAAAAGTTACTATTGAAGAAAATCCAAGCACTTTTACTGTCCTAAAAGGTGATGACAGACACAAAAATAAAAAAAAAAATAAAAAAAAAAATAAAAAAAAAAACACACATCATTGTAGAATCAATACATTCATCGCTTCGCTCAGAATCTAAAAAGTAGATAGGTAGGTACTTACCGAAAATGCACCTGCACAACTAAACTTTTCTTACTTAAACGTCTTACTTTGTAGTTTTTTTCCAATTATTGAATTAGACAAAATACCGCCATCGCTGTTTCTTCCATACGCTCCCACGTCAATCGCAATGAATTTATAATCAGTAGGGCTCGGATTTATATGTATTAAAAAAACCAAAATATGTAAATATATATGTAATAATAAATCACTTTATATGTGATTAAAAAATGAAAATATGGAATACAAAAAAATTACAAAAAAATATAAAAAATTGCTTTATAAATGACATTATTAACTAATTTACTTATTTTACTACTATTATTCATTATTCATTTTGATTATCTTGGTCTTGAAAGCAATGAGATACCATTTACATCCTCAAATTTTGAAAGTTAAATGATCTACGATTTGGTCGTAACACAGATTTGTACCGACTGAAGGAGCGCTCGACTTCCACCGAGGTAATGGGTGCAAATTTCATATTTGCAATGTCCAAAGCAGTAAGTTCAGCCGGAAATATTACCCCATTAATTTCGTAATGTGTATCTCTAATTAATTTTAGGCAGTCTAAGCCAGGATTTTTATGTAATACCACTGTGCATTTTTTCTTTTACTGCAACTCCCAAGGGTTCTTGTACTTGTTCTATGCATTTTCAGCTTCTTCTATAAGTCCTTATATCGACCGTAGATTACGGTCGATTAGTTTAATAATTGGTATTATTTTGTTTACGTACTTTTTGAAACATAGGAAATCGTATACATCGTATAAAACTATTAATAAATCGTAAATTGTCGAAATATGTAGGGAAAAATGGAATTATTGAGAAATATGTAAAAATATGTACTTATGACAAAATATGTAAAAATGTGTAAAATAAAATATAGTTCATTACAATGGAAATCCCTTGAAACGAATTTATCACTTACCTAAATTAATTTATCAAGTCACAGTAAAAATATGTATTTACATATAAATCCGAGCCCTAATAATCAGCATCAACTAAAGCTAGAAGTACAATTGAATGACTGCCTTTATAGTTGTAGTATGTGGATCCAGCATTGATCGGACACTGAATATTAATGTGCTTGCCGTCAATAGCACCAATGCAGTTCGGAAAATTCCAAATTTCTTTCTATCTTGAGGCAATATTTTTCCACATTTCTTCCGTCAGTTGTGGCATTGTAATTGGTCCTAGTCTCTTCCATATTGCTTGACAAACGTCTTGAACTATTTCACGAACAGTGCTAAATCCTAATCTATAACTGAAGCCAATGCTTCTAAATGAATTTCCTGTGGCTAGAAAACTGAAAAAATATAAAAATCTAGTCACATCCACTTGAAATAAAAATATGTATAAGGAAGTTAGGAAACCAACTTCGAAGAAAAATAATAATTTAATATCTCTATGAAATGTGGAATATTTCGTAAAATAAAAATCAGTGTATTTTTTTTAATGTAAATAAATAATAAGTTTAAACAATACTTAAAATAATTTTTCTTCAAAAATAAATACTAAGAGACACTGTATTCGATGTAGTAGTGCTGATTTCAGCGGTGCCCAGTTCATAAAAAAATCCTCAACTTTTTACAGGAAGTGAAGCCAAACTACGGTGGGATAAATCAAGAAGATGTTTCACTAATGCAAAAAATAGGCGCCGTGAAAATACCAAAAGTGGTATGGCTTCCAAAAAAAAAACTTTTTGGAAATACGAAAATCAAATGTCGTTTATCATACCATTTCTAGAAAATAGAAAGTGAGTGTAAATATATTATATGAGTATAATTATTTTTTATCTATTTATACCTAAATTTCCCCCCAAAAATATGTCACTACCTAGGCTTTACGAAATAAAACTTAGTTCTAAAAAATCAATAATTAAAAACACAGAATAACGAACCCACAATAATTGTAGTAAATTACGTATTATAATATACTATATTTATTATATTATATCATATCATTCTGTATCTATTTTTATATTTCAATAAAAATGTTTATTTAAGGACACATGGAAACTTGAACGAGTCTCAAGCGTCTATCGATGTAGTGGCTGATTCAGGTGATTTTTCAGACGAGTTTGGAGAAAATGATACACCAAGTCCTTCAGAAAACTGTGGTAATGTGGATGTGGAAGTTGGACGAAATTTCCAGGCTGTTGATAAATTAACTCTAAACGATGTCGAGTCAATGGAAAACCATGACGTAGCCATAAAACTAACCAAAAAACAAAAATCTCAACCTATTACTCCAGTTCAACAAATGGTTGACATTTTAAAGGAAAATTCGGCTTTAAAAAAACGCCGACTTGAAGAGAAAAGTGTACGTTCAGACTCAGATTCGTCTAAACCTGAATTTTTAAAAAAGTTTAGATGACACAGACATGTTCTTTTTAAGTATGTCAAAAATGACCAAACAATTGCCAAAAATTGAACAGTCACGAATCAAACTTGGATTGAGCAATTCCGTATTATCTGCTGAAATAAGAACCAACGAACAATCATATTTTGGCACTCCTGGTTATTCCTGTTACCCACAACAACAATCTGTTTCATCCATATCATCGGAATCAAGTACAATACAACCTACTACATCACCCTCTTATTACTCTAGTGGAGAACATCCAACTACTTCAGCACAACATCAAAGGCAGTCATTATTAGAAATGGTGTCTCTTCCTTCGCAAGATTACGAGTGAAATATAATGATACATTTTTTAGTAATTCAAAAACAGTATTTTGATTTTTTTGTATTTTAAACAGGTTTAATTAAAAAGGTATTTTGATTTTTTTTTATATTTTAAAAAAGGTTTAATTAAAAGGTATTTTGATTTTTTTTTATATTTTAAAAAAAGTTTAATTAAAAAATTATTTTGATTTTTAAAAATATCTATATTTATAAGGTATAAGGTATAATTTTTTCCTACATACCTTAAACAAACAGCTAGTCTTTCTTCAGTAGTTATGGCTTTTCGAAGTTGAGTGTTTCGTTTGTATATATCACTTTTAATAAGTTCATGTATGTAATCAAATTGTTGTACTGTCATTCTAAAATACATATGGAAACGTTTCAAATCGTTTCGTAGCTCTTGCACTAGCCTTCGAAACTCACCCAACTCTTATCTTTTGGTATTTATATCATGTACCCATGTTCTTGTCGACCTTTTTTTTCTCTCGTCTTCATCATGGACCACAAAAGCAGCAACAGTTTCCCAATCTGATGAATCTGATGAACTCGAACTTTCCATAGTTAAAATAATATAAACTGACAAGTGCTCGTATCAAATATACTGTGCTAACTGTTTAAATATAGGTACTGCGAAATGGTGAATAGGCATGACACGAGTTTATGACAATAGTGTATTTCTAAACGTGATATCACGGCTGATCACGGCTGTGATTTCACATCGTGATTTCACGTGACGTGATAGTAGTGTGTTTCTACCTTTAAGTCGCGGTCACACGGTGATAGTAAAACGCGATAGTCACTATCGATACTATCACGATAGCTACTATCACTATCTCAATAGTGTTCACACGTCTAGTATAATAAATAACTTATACTGTGATAGTTTCACTATCATCTAACATAATAATATGGTATTACAATAAAACTAATTTTATTGTTTGTTGATTGCAAAAAATATATATTCGTAGAAGCTTTTGTATTTGTTTTTATAAGTTTAAAATGTCATCTGAACAAATTGAGATTGCTATAAAACAAATAATCGAAGAATTACTTGTTATTAAAAGAAAATACGGGGCACGTGAAAAAAGGATTTGGGTTAAAAAATGGATTAAACGTAGAAATCAATTTGGTGCATCTAATACACTTCTAAAAGAGTTAGCTGTAGAAGATCCAAAAAGCTACTTCAATTTTGTAAGAATTAATGAAGAAATGTTCAACACACTACTTGAAAAGGTACATTCACCAACTGGATCAATTAAATACACTCCATATATCATGATGTAAATAATAATTGTATTATTTGACCTAAATAGGTTAGACCCAGAATTCAAAAGCAAGATACGATGATGAGCAGAGTTGGGCATTATTCGAATAAAACGTTATTCGAATAATCATTCGAATAAAATACTATTCTTTATTCATTTATTTTTCATTTGGTTATTCTAGTTTATTTTTATTCATAATTTTAATTTTTAACGATGATTTGTTATTCACTATTCTTATGGGTTATTCTAGATTTTTTTATTCATCATTCACTTATTCATTATCCATTATTCTTTATTGTCGACCTTATCTCAAATGATTCGTGGAAATTCCAACTTGATTAAAAATTGAAACCGGTGTGTTTCATTTGTATTGGTATATTATATTATTATCTGCTATCGAAAATGTCAAAACCAAAAATCATAAATAATATTTTTATTTCTACATAATATATTGTACTATTTGTCCTCGACATCGACATGTTATTTAGTATTTACCCGCACATTGGGTTTTACTGCTTTATTAACATTTGTAATTAGATTAAAATAAAGTCTGATATAATTTGATGTAGCTATATTATAATTTACAAGTGCTGAAATTGTATTTAATACACTATCGACGTTTGATATCGACAGTTCACAGTAGTTATTTTCATTTTTCTGTAAGTGTGTAAAATTAATACAGTTATGAATGATTTGAGTATTATGAGTGGCAGTGACACTGTTGAAGTTTATAATGATGAAAGCTGGTCAAGTTCATCTCAAACTGTAGAATTATTGGAGGGTCAGAGTCAAACTATTTCCCAAGATGAACAGCAGTCATCAAAGTCGATAAAAACGGCCACTATACTTGATGGAACTTTTTTTAAACTGATTTCGTCTGACTCTAAAAATGTGATAGCAAGTTGTGTTAAATGTCAGCCAAAAAATGTAAACATTAAAGGATCTAAATTTTCATCGTCAAATTTTAAATCACATTTAAAGAGGAAGCATGATAGTACAGTTTTAGATGAATATGCAAATTATATAAATGACGCACGAAAAAAAGAAAAATATGAACATCCCAATAATACGAACTGTAAGAATAAAACAAAATACTCTCAAAATCAATTTGACGAAGATGTAACTAATTATATTATTCATTCAATGGCACCTCTCAGTACAGTAGAAAATCCATTTTTAAAAAAAATGTTTATTGCATCTGGAATTCTTAAAAATAATAGTTTAACTTTAATGAGTCGCCGGAGCCTTAGTAGAAAAATCGAAACTCGTTTTAATACAAACATTGAAAAATTAAAAAGTACATTCGAAAAAGTAAATTACTTATGCACAACAGCTGATGTGTGGTCTGCAAAAAGAAGAAGTTTTATGGGTGTAACCGTTCACTGGATTGATGAAAACTCGTTAGAGCGAAAATCAGCTAGCCTAGCATGTCGCCGTTTTAGAGGTGCTCATACACACGATAGAATCGCAAAAATATTACATAATATATACTACAAGTACAATTTGGACGTGACTAAGGTAAATGGTATATAATATAGTTAATAGTTTTAATAGTTTATGGACTATTGCACACAAACGATACCTTAAGGTATGAATTATTTATATAGAACTTTTCTATAGTTTATCAGACATGATTTTTTTGCGATTTATTTTTATCATTCTATGACGTATTTTTTGCTAAATAATAAACAATTTCATTAAGGGGATCGCACCACACGTATTTTTCATGCGTTTTAGACCAATAAGCGGTAGTAAATTACACAGACTTCAGAATGTCCGATTTTAATTACGCTGGAGCCCCCTTAATAAAAATTGTAAAAAATGTATTTTTATTGATTTTTTGATTATTGTGGCTTAACTCAATAATGATAATAATTATCTGGTTTAATTTAATGAACTTGAACATTTTTTTTTTGGTCATAGGTAATAGCAACGGTTACAGATAATGGCAGTAATATGGTTAAAGCATTTAATGTATTTGGTGTAAAAATGACACATTTTAGAAAATTGAGTGATAGTAATGATACTGACGAAAGCGATAGCGATTCAAGTGTTCATAGTTTTCAAAGTGAAGATTTAGAAAATGAACCTTACGTTATACTTTCT
Organism: Metopolophium dirhodum; assembly: GCF_019925205.1. Classification (NCBI taxonomy): domain Eukaryota; kingdom Metazoa; phylum Arthropoda; class Insecta; order Hemiptera; family Aphididae; genus Metopolophium; species Metopolophium dirhodum. The sequence continues at coordinate 141,989,204 of NC_083560.1, forward strand.
AGGCATATTCGATGTTGTGCTCATACATTGAGCCTTTGTGCTACCAGTGATATAATGAAAACCATTATATCATCGCCATATCTCCATGAAATACATACTAGAGTCATGCAAAAGTGTAATATGTTATGGAATGCGGCAAGTCGACCAAAATCAGCAGAGATAATTCAGTCAATTTTAGGACATACCCTATCAAGACCAGGTGAGACTAGATGGAATTCACTATTTGACTCGTTAACTCAAATTCAAAAAATAAAAGAAAAATCTAGTGAACTTACTAAAGCACTTAATTTAAAGCAGTGTACATTTACTGTTTCTGACCATAGTTACATTGAGGAATTTTTATTTTGTGTTAAGCCTTTATCACAAGCACTGGACATATTGCAAGGAGATAAAAGTGTATTTTATGGTATGGTTTTTCCCACACTGTTATGCTTGCAACGAAAATTAATGGTTATTAACAGTGAACAATTGATTTATTGTAAATTAATTCGAAAAAGTCTTCTAGATAGCATAGAAAAAAGATTTTTTAAAATTTTAAGTTGTAATACAGTTGAAGCTGAGAATGCAGCTATTGCCGCTTTTTCTCACCCCAAGTTCAAAAATAAGTGGTTAAATTGTATTCCTACGTCATCTTTACGTGATAAACTTTTATCAATATTTAAAAAAGCAGTAACAGCTGAATCTATAACACGAACTAGTGAAGAAAATGTTGAAATTGAAGATCAGAATGATTTTTATGACTTTGGTCCAGCAATACAAAATGACAGGACAGATACATCCATGTCTGCTGAGATTGAAGTATATATATATGAAATTAAATGTTTTAGTTGAAAAATTATTCTAACATTTCTAACTAGGGTTTTAAATGTATGTTTAAGGTATTAAAGTATTTTGAGGATCCACGTCAACGTCTTGAAAGTTTAAACTCACATCCTACTGTGAAAAATATTTTTCTTCGGTACAATACTCCTGTGGCATCTTCAGCTCCAGTAGAGAGACTTTTCTCTTTTGCGACTATGACAAATTTACCAAAGTCAAATAGATTATCAGATGATTTATTTGAGTATAAAGTTGTATTAAAATCAAATTTAAATTATCAATTGCAGAATGAAAATTAAAAATATTTTCTATATATTTTTATTATTATTTCTATTTTTTTCAAGATTATTGTTATTATTATTCACAATTTATTTAGTTAATTTATCCAGAATAATCGATTTATTCACAAGTTAAATTATTCAGAATAATTTTTTTTTTTTATTCACAACTTAAACTATTTAAAATAAAATATTATTCTTTATTCACAAAATAATTAGTTATTCATGCTTTTATTTTTTATTCATTATTTTGATTTGTTTTTGCCCAACTCTGATGATGAGGTGTGCATTGCCTCCTAAGTTGAAGCTAGAAGTTACGTTACGTTACTTAGCAACTGGGGATTCTTTCAAAACACTGCAGTATATATATAGAGTAGGAAAATCTACCATATGTGCATTTTTACCTGGAGTTTTACATGCAATATTTGAAGAATTGCAGGAGTATATTAAGGTAAAGGAAGAAACATTTTAGTATCTATTAAGTAATTTAATTAAATATTTTAACAATAAACATGTTGGAAATAATTCTCGCCTCTTTGTATTGTTTAGTCTCTTCCTATTTGCATCTTTCAAAAATTTTTTTCCAAATTGTCCTAAAATAATACATAACATACGATATTTGATAATTATATTATGTATTAATTAAATTAATTTTTAATTTATAATTGTTCAACAAAAACCTGGACTTTTAGTAGTGATATTTTTCATTATTAAATATGCAATGACCACTGCTTCAACTCTTGCATTGTAAGCATTTCGTTGTGACAAATTAATACGCTTCCCACCAATATATTTATTAATTAGACTATTAAATTGTTCACATATATTATTGTCTAAATCCAAAATCAAACTTTTAGAATTTATAACTAGTCGATTGATAATATTATTTATTTCTATCATCATTCCGCAGTTTTCTGCGCGTAACACCAAATTTTCATCCGGCAGTGTTTTTTTATTACAAAAGTATGTGTCACAATTTGAATGTTGCCTCATAATATGGTATGGAGTATTATAAACATCTTTAGCTAAACCTATAATACATTATACAAATTAATGCCTACTATAAATTATAATTCTATTAATAAATAAAGTATACCTATAACGTCTGAAATAATTTTTAATGTGCTATTGAGACAATTATTAAATAAATACCATTTGAAATTTGTTGGATTTTCATAAAATCTAAATATTTATTTATATGCATTTTGTTCAACATATGCAAAAAAAAATTGTTCGATTTAAATGAGAAATTGTGGATATGGCTGATAACCAGTATATTTGGAATAAAGGAAAAAAACATACAAATGCATAGAAATTCTAATGATGGGTTTTTATTATTATTTTTTTCAAATTAAGTATATTACAAATATTTGTATTAAATAAAAATTGCTTAAAAATGTCATTTAAAGATCCTCCTAAAGTCATAAGTTATATAGTTAAAATATATAATTAAAAATATAGAAAGTACATAGTCACAATTTTTTTTCATAGACATTTTAAGCTTGTTTTTTAACGAAATTGTATATTTAAATGAAATATAACGACTTTAATTATATTTATGTAATTCAAATATATTATTGGTGGGTATTAGATACTTAAACTTTATTATTATAACCTACTGCAGTAATATAAATAACAATAGTAAAATAAATTTTATACTAGCAGTATAAATTATATATGGGTAATCAAATATATTTGGTAATGTAGGCTGACAGCGTTTGCTCAACATCGTTTTTCGTATGCAATGATTTACCATTGAATTCAAATTTAACAAATCCACTATATATACTATTATAGTCTATAATATACAATGACAAGGTACACAGACACCGAGACATCTATCTACTTTACAGTAGAGTGGATACCTACTCCCCCCCCTTTTTTTGAAATGTTATGATTATTTTGAAAATAATGGATATTGTGAAATAAGAATTTATCTATAATATGTATATTAGTATATTTATAGATTACATAATATACTTCCAGTATATTATTGACACGGCTACGACGGTGGTGGCAGATGGTCCGCGGAGAGCCGGTCGTTGATGTGGTAAGATGGGTGGCACACTCGAGCGTTAAATAAACGACAAACACAGTTTTCGGGTAAACAAAGTCGTGTTTATTTCACCCCGTACCAGGTACGCATATATATAGTATATGGATACAAAAAAAATATTAAAGATGAAAAAAAAAAAGAACAACGTTCGGCGGGCTATATGAAAAAGGTATCTATATGGCTGTGATCGTGGTGTGTGCTCACAACGTGTCTTTTTACTAGTGACTAGTCTACGACGGCCGGTACTCGTTCTACGGGACTCGCCTTCCCGTCCCACCTTGTGTTTTTGTGGCGTGGTGGGGGAGTTGGCGTTGTCGCGCTGTAGCCCGTAGTGGCGGTTGACGAAAAACGTAGACTGGTCGCTGCGGTACCTGTACTTTGTACTGGTGGCCGCTGCGTACCGTGTCATACTCCCCCGCCAAACCGTCACACGGGGTACACTTGTACCGGTGTCTGTGTGCTATTATGGGACGGGGTGGCTTGTACTACCTCTGGCTTTCGCTTGAGGTAGACTTGCCCGCGCCCGTGTGTGTTACTGGGGGTGTTTTGGGGACCCTACCGGAGTGTAGAACGAGTGAGTGTCGTCCAACTCCGGCATCCCCTCGAACGCCACCAGCCAATCTGCCTCGGTTATGTCCACCGTGGCCTCTGATTGGTCTGGCGACTCCTGGCTGGTGGGCTGTCCCGGCTCCTCGGACTTGCCGTCCTTGGATGCCGGTTTGTCCACCTCCATCGGTGTTGGGTTGGCCGGAGGCGTGCCGGCTGCTTCCGGGTCTGAGGTTGGCGCGGGTTGCTTGGCAAGCCGACGTTGTTGGCTTGCCTCGCTTTCCCTGGCCTTCCTCTTTTCCTTCAGCTGCTGGAATTTCCGGCGGTTCCGTGCCTGCTGCGCCTCCGTCCTCACCCTTCCCGTTGGGCCGGGGAGTACCCCCGTTTGCCTGGGTACCGGTGCCGGCTCCGCAGGTGTTACGGGGGCAGGTGTCGTTGCTGGGGGTGGTGGCCTTGTCAGGGACGGTGTGCGGCTGCCGGGTGTTGATGTTGATGGTGGTCGGTGTGGCCGCAACCTCCGCTGGATGTCCGTCGTACGGTCCGCCCAGTCCCGGTTGTAGATGGCCGCCCGCACTGGGTCCTGCAGGAGTTGGCGGGTAGTCATCCTCGCGACCTGGGCGGCTGTTCGCAGCTCATCCTGGCCACCGGATACCAGCCCCAGCCGTTGTATTAGCTCGGCAACCTGCTGCCACTTCTCCTGCTGTTGGCCGGTCATGTTGTCTGTAAATGATTATTATTACAGACAATTGTTTATTTAATGTTGGCCTATCGGTGCCCGTTTTAAGCATGACACATGTATTTTCCGCGGTGGTTGTTGGTCGGTTTGGAAGACTCCTTTCCCGACCTGTTTCGCCAGTCTTACCGGTCCCCACCACTTTGGTGCGAAACCGGCGTGAAAATCTTTGTGTGCCTTAGATAAGTGGTGTGCTTTGTAGTAGACTACGTCGCCCTTGCCGAACTTCACCGGTGTGCCGGTGTTCGTGCTTGGTTTTACCACTACCTTTTTGCCTAAAATACGTTTCTCCCGCTCTACCCTCTCTTCCTGTGTTTTTTCGATGTATACCGGCGCCGCTTTAGACAGCGCCCAATCTCCGGGTCTCTTGCACTCTCTGCCGAGGACAAGGACCGCGGGTGGGTAGCATGTCGGTTGAGATTTCCCTTTCCAACATGTCGACGTACGAATTTGCTTACCCATGTGAATTGTGCACGCGGCGTAATCCCAAGAGACTTCGTTGTTAACAAGAAAGTCGTGTCCTAGTAACGCGTCGCAATACAAATTGTCTAGGATGGTCGCTTCGAATTTTATATCGAGTGTACCTATCCTAGCTTCGAATGTGGAGGTGCCACTGGTTGTTGCAGTGCGACCGTCCGCCATCCGGACTGTGTTTGTTGGTCCGTGGGTGGGTGTTTTGCCGTATTTACGGGCTATTGTCGGGTTTACGTATGATTTTTGTGCCTGCGAATCTAATAGGGCTGTTACGAAGCCTGACGGAAATTCGAGTTCGACCGCGGGGGTCGGAATTTTGTCTTGGCATGTTCGCGTACCGTTATTAGTCGTATTGCAATTGGTCGAGCGGGACAACTGGTTCTGAACCGCGATGGAGACTGTCTGGTCGGTGGTGTTAACCGCCATGACCATACTGTCAACATCGGTTGCCTCGTTGCTCGCCTGTTGCCTTACGTGCGCAGACTGACCTAATGCGGGGATAAGCGCGGTGTGTGTGCTTGTGTCCCCGTCACCTGTGCGGGTGAACACCCGTGTCTCTGTTGCCTTTGTCCCTACACCTGTGGCTGCCCCATAAGCCGGTTGTTGTTGAACACACGTGTCACCGGTGAGGTGAGTGTGTTCAATGGTGGGGTGGTGTAGGTTGGGGGTCTGTGAACGGGTGCCGAGTGGTGATTGGACGGAAAAAATGTTCGTAGTTGGTTGTTCTGTGTGTTGAATTACCGAACTACGCGCTTTTCGATTACGCTTATTTTTTCCGTGTGTACTACCGAGAGTGGGTGGTGATGAGTGGGGGGGTGGTGATGAGTCGATGAGGGGGACTAGTCCTCGTCGACTCCCCCGCCGTTTCCCGACGTGGTCGGTCTGTTTGGACATTTACTGTTCCAATGGAGTTCCCCACAATATCTGCACGGCCCCGGTGGTGTATTAACAGTTGCTTTCGTAAAAAATTTTTTTTTGACCGGGGGGGCTGTTTTTGGGGTTTCCACCCCTTTCTTAGTTTTAGGGGCCCATTGTTGTGGGGGCGGGTTGGTGTTGTCCGTTACCGGGTCCAAAACGCCTGCGATGCGTCGCAGCTCGCTGAACGTCAATGGCCGGTGTAGACGTATGTGTGTACGGAAAGTGTCACGCGTTAGTCCGGCGATAATACCTACCAACTCCGATTCGGATAGGCCGGTATTTACGCGGCGCGCCAGCTGGTTTTTAATCAGCACAAATTCCGTTAACGACTGTCTGGGCGTTTGACGGTTGACACGATGTCGGCGCGCAATCGAGACTGAATTTCGGCGTTATTGAAATTTTCATAAAATTCCTCCCTAAATTCTGTCCAGGATAGGTCGAGTGCCCTGATAGAATTGTACCATGTACTCGCCGTTCCTTTTAATTGCGGCTCGACCGCCCTGCACCAACCCGATGGGTGTATACGAGCTTGCGTCAAAATCGACTCGGTATTGTCTATAAACCGTACGGGGTCCTCGGCCCTAGTTCCTGTGAACTCGGGTAACGAGGCTCTTGCTGTACGCAAGTCCTCGTACGGTATTAGTACCGAACGTTCCTGTACGCGTGCTTCATATGACGCGTGTGTGGTGTGACCCGTATACTCGTGTTGACCGTCGCGCGTGAAGAACGGTCGGTTGTTCGTGGCGGCAGTGTGGCTGGCGCTCGGCTGAGCGCCGCCTTCGTTGCGCTCATACGACCTACCCGACTGGTAACTATCGTGTGTACGAGTTGTTATGTGTACGGGTGACGGGTGGTTGGTGTACCGCGGGACTGCAAAGTCGTGTGGCTGCTGCGTGGCGGTCGTGCGCGATTCCGTAAAGAACCGCGTCATGCTTGCCTCGAGCGCCATTAGGCGTGCCTCGAACGACGTTTTGTCGTTCGTTTGTGGCAACGCCAGTTTTAACTTTTGCAGTTGTTCCGCTGCGGTTCCGTGCTTAACAGCGTTGATCGAACGTGTGGTTGTTGTCCAGTACCGTCCCCTAATCCTGTGATTGGGGGCTGCACTGGTTCGAACCTCACGTTCTCGGGAACTAGTCCGCTTTCCCTAAGGTGCTCCTCTAGCCTGACATACACATCCGACTTCGACCCGGACACACTGAGTCCGCGGGACGAGCACTCGCTACGCAGCTCCGCCGACGATAACTGTTGTAACGTTTTACCAGTCATTATGTATGATTTAATTACAAATGCTGTCGTTAAGCAGTTGGTCGGTGAGGTAGCTTGTTTTTGGTGTGTGTACGTGGTTTAGAGACTTTTTTTTTTTTTTTGTGACGTAAATTTTGTGCGCTGTTTACGGAAGTTTATCAGCGATTACGTTAGTAGGTCAGCTGTTGACGGTGCCGCCGTTGCGTTCCCAGAATAGCAGAACTGGGTCGACGTACTCGGCGGCGGCAGTTGACGGCTGCAGCGGCTGAAACCGGTTTTGGCCTGCGCGCTGTGCTGTTATCGACGGTAATGTCGCGGGACGAAAGGTAGGCGTTGCGGAGGGGTGGCGGTTGTTATATAACTACTTCCCAATCCGTATCACGGTTATGCACGGCTGCGCGGGATTCCCTGTTACGTGCTAGAAATAATTCTTACGTAATGTTCACTGGGAATCCTAGCTAACCGGCAAACACACTCCTGGCTAAAAGTCTTAATATTAACTTAATATAAGCAATCTACCGAGGTATGTGTCAGCGTGAAAAAACTCTTACCTTTGCGCTGTCTTGAGGCGATGATTCCTCTGCGGGGAGCCATTTTGACGCGGCTACGACGGTGGTGGTAGGTGGTCCGCGGAGAGCCGGTCGTTGGTGTGGTATATTGGGTGGCACACTCGAGCGTAAGAAAAAAAAACAAACACAATGTCGGGTGTCGATGATTGGGTTTATTTTACCCCGTACCGGGTATACGTAGATATATAAATATAGGTAATAAAGAAATATATCAAAAAAAAAGAGAACAAATACGTGGCACGCACCGACATATAACCTGACGTCGTTTTTTTGACCTTTCCAATAGTACCGTTGTCGAACCGCCCGGTACGTCTCTTTCCAACCCGGGTGGTTGGATAAGACGTGATCGTGACACCTCCAAATTGCATGTTGTGCTTTGGTTTTTGGTATCACGACGGGTGTGTGGGTGCCTACGTTTACTCGTAAGAGACCTTCGGAAAAAACGTATGCGTTTGTTCCCGATTTTGTGCTCCTAGTGTTCCGCGCTGGTCCGTCCCACCTGTGACCGGCGACTACTTCGCGGATTGTGGCGTCTTCGGACTGCCACTTTTCGAGAGTCGTTGCGGTGAGTGGTGTGTCGTCACTAACGTGGTTATCGAACATGGAAAATATTCGATCAGATTCGAGGTCAACACTGGTTGTCGGCGCTGTGGGCGCCCCTACCAATTTTTCCTCAAGTCGATCTTCGTCTACAGGTGTGCCCGGTGCCGGGTCACGAGATAACAAATCTGGTGCTTCGTTTTGTATTCCCGGGACGTGTACCGTACTAAAATCCAAATTAGCTAGTTGTAGTGACCAACGTGTTAATTTTGAACTTTTGTCTTTAGCCCTGTGTAACCATGTTAGTGCCGAGTTGTCGGTTAGGAGTTCGAAACGTCGGGTTTCTAGGTATGGACGGAATTTGTCTGTCGCCCAGATTATCGCTAGGCACTCGCGTTCGACCGCGGCGTACCTTGTTTGTGTTTCGCTAAACTTTTTGCTTGCGTAGGACACTATGCGTCTTTCCTCCGGTCTGTCACCCCGTTGGAAGAGTACCGCACCGGCTCCTATTTCGCTTGCATCTGTTTGCAGACAAAACGGTTTGCTATAATCGGGTGGCGACAATTTTGGTGATGTGACTAGCGCGTTTTTTATTGTTTCGAACGCGCGTTGTTCTACCTCTGTCCATTTCCACCGTACTCCCTGTTTTAATAAGTTAGTGAGAGGTGCTATGGTATCCGCGTAATTATCTACAAACTGGTTGTACCAGTTGCACACGCCCAAAAATTTACGTACGTCCCTAACCTTTATGGGAACCGGAAAATTGTCAATGCATACCAATTTTTCCGGTTGTTTTTGTATGCCCTCCGAGTCTACGATGTGCCCTGAAAATGAAATTTCGCGTAGGCCGATTTTACATTTTTTTGTGTTGCACGTTGAAACGGTACGTCTGGATAGACGGCCCGCGTCGTAAATGAATAATGCGGTTTTTTGGTAATCAAATATATCTATTGTTCATTAAATGCTTATTTGATATTTAATACAATATTGGGGCAGTAAAGCGTCGATGTGTGCCGACCAGACTTGAATAAGTGAGCCGGCACAATCGGGGGCGCTTGGGTATTGGTCGGGCACTCGCCGGACCCTATCTATACAACGGGATAATATTTTGAATATACAAATCAAAGTGTAGGCTGGGAAGCCGGCCGTCGTCGGTACAAACTTATGTCAAGCGGTATCCCGACGACGAACCTGGCCCGGGTCGGACAACTTAGTCAAGTGCCGAAGTCAGGTCGGTGGTGGCCCTAAAAAGGGCCATTTTGTGGTATATCGCCGGCAGTCGAGTTGTCCGTTGATCCCGGGTGCTGGGATGGTCCGACGACGGGCAGTGATTGGTCGGTGTCGTCGTTGATATGGATTTCACGCTGTTGAACGGCACCCACGTAGAATATTGGTACAATAGTCGATTGACAGGCTTGCACGATCTCACGTTGTTGAACTAAGCCCGCAGCCGGATAGCGGAGTCGCGTCGTTGGTTGATTGTTAAATGACGTTTGCAGCCGCGTATCGGCGTGGTCATCAATCGTCAGCGGTCGAATAATGCTTGCAGCCGGGAATTGGCGTTGTCGTCGGGCTTCAACGGCCGGACGATGCTTGCAACCGCGGGGCGGTGTTTCGTCGGTAGTCAGAGGTCGGACGACGCTTGCAGCCGTGGAACGGTGTGATCGTCGAGCTTCGTCGGCCGGACGATGCTTGCAACCGCGGGGCGGTGTTTCGTCGGTAGTCAGAGGTCGGACGACGCTTGCAGCCGTGGAACGGTGTGATCGTCGAGCTTCGGCGGTAGGACGATGTTTGCAACCGTGGAGCGGCGTTTCGTCTGCAGTCGGCGGTCGGTGTTGAGAGTCCTGGTCTTCTGGCTGTCGGAACGTTTCTTGTAGATGTTGACAGTTTGAAGGTTTGGAATAGACTGACTAAGTTATCGAAACCGTCCGGTATATATACCCTTTTCGATAACCTTTAGAACGACCTTAAGGGAACGATATTCAGGGAGGCTGAAGGCATGGAATTCAGTTTTGCTGTCAACTAGGACTTTCTGAATTTGTCGGAAGTGGGTGGGGTCGGTAGTTTGGACGGTTATTTGTCCATTGGATGTGGGTTTGGCTGTAATTGCCGATGGAGTGAAGTTCGGAAGTTTGTAAATGGTTGGTGCGATTTTTCGCCAGGACGCAGAGTTTAAGATTAAGGGGGGTGGCCTGATTTGCTTGGGTTTGGCTGATGTCGGGGTTTGTTGTTCGGATGTTTTGGCTGGTGGAGGTTTTGTAGTCGGGGCGGAGTGTTGGGCGGATTTGTTTGACTCGGTGTCGGAAGTGGAGCAGTTTGACGACATTGATATTGATGAGTCGGTCGACGGAGTTGGAGAGGGGGGGGGAATCCCTCTGTGGACCTTTTAGGATGGTGGTCGGTGGAGATGGTGAGGCACGTGGACGTCCCTTCTTAAAACTCCCGGGTGTATGCGCGGGGCCCTTCCGCTTGTTAGCTGTTTTGCCCATGGCAAGACCGTAACAAGCTCGGGGTTTAACACTGTAGCTCTGAAAAGAGCGATTTTCTGGTGGGGTGACGGGTGGGTTTAGGGGGATTTGGTTTGGTCAGGGATGGGATTCTGCGGCAATGAGAGGGCGCGGCCCCTCGACAGATAAACGGTGGGAGGTGGATACCCGTCGCTTTCGCGACGGCTTACCTTGGGCGCTGGTGCCCTGTTGAAGAGCTGTGAAAACGGCTGTTTTGAGTTGAAGGTCCGTGGTGTGAACCGTGGGCGCTGGAGCCCTGTTGAAGCAGTGAGAACGGCTGTTTTGAGGTTGTAGGTTCGTGGTGTGAACCGTGGGCGCTGTTGCCCTGTTGAACCGTTGAGAAGGGCTGGCTGTAGAGTAGTTTGCAGAGGACGTCTTGCTCGGATGTGAACTGAACGTTGACTTGATGAGTAGTGTGTGCTGGTGTGATGTGACTAAGTTATCGAAACCGTCCGGTATATATACCCTTTTCGATAACTTAGTCCGTCGCTGATTGGTTCATGCTTTGCTTGTAACAGATGAACACCACACCGTTGTATTGTCGTTTGCCTTTACTCGGTGTGGTTTTCATCTGTCAAAATGTTCCTTTTTAACCATTCGTTTGTTTGTTTTGATAAAACCCTTTTTTATTATGTAATGGGTATGTTTATTCCGTAACAGAACCCCCCCCAGATTTGTGCCGGGGTGGGAACCATCTAGCACAAATTTACAGTTGTTTGGAATAAACGTGTGCGTGTTTGAGCTGCTCTATTTTTTTTTTTAATTTTTTTTTTTTTTTTTTTTTTTTTCTAGTCGGTGCCATGGTTGTTAATGACTGAATAATTTCTTGTTAATATTTTGCGGCTGTTTATATACTTTTTTTGTTTGATCCACTCCCTTTTCTGATACGTAAATCGTCTATGGGGCTCCGATTGGGTCATGTTATTTGCTGTTGTATAATAATTACTTTGATTGGTTGTCCGCCTCAAAGTATGGGTGTACTTCTGCAACATTTATTAGTGTTTCTTTTTTTGATTGTCCTTGCGTAATGGCCAATGTATTTTCACTAATTATTTTAGTTATAATAAATGGGCCTTCAAATATGCTAAATAATTTTTTTATTTCACTATTGCCCGCGTTTGATAATTGATGATTTCTAACTAGTATCAGTTGTCCTTCCTTATACTCTATTATTTTCCTTTTCTTGTCTCTTTCTTCTCTTTTCCGTGCTTTGTTTGAAATTTTCTCTTTTGCCCATTCCACTAACTCTTGTTTCTGTAATTGGCCTGTTTGTTTTGGGTAATTTATGATCTGTTCAATATTTTGTTTCGTTCTCTGTCCGGTCATTAGCTGTTCAGGTGTTAGTTCAGTAATCTCTGACCTCACTCTGTTCATCCAAATTTCAATTTGTTCAATGTATAAGGGCCATTTTGTGTGTTGATCGTTGCAGTATGTTCTCAACAACCTACCAATTTCCCTGTTATACCGTTCAACCGGGTTCGATTGTGGATGGTACTTGGTTGAATAGATTATTTTTACGCCATGTTTCCTCAACGTGTCCCCCCACAATTTGGCTGTCAATTGTGTTCCATTGTCAGTTTGAACAGCCTCTGGTTTGCCTACCTTAATAAAATAGTCATTTTCTATTTTGTTTAAGATTGTTTTTGTAGTCGCTTTTTTTATCGCGTAGAGTTTTATGTATTTCGTAAAAATGTCTAATATCGCCAATATATACTGTGTTCCTCCTCTGCCCTTCGGCAATGGGCCCATTAAATCGATCGAAACCTTTTCTAATATCTTTTCTGGTTTCTGCGCTGTGATTGGCCCATCCGCTTTGTAGTTTAACGGTTTGTTTCTTTGACACAAGTCACATGTTCTTATCATATGTATCACTGTCTTCTGCATATTTCTGAAAATACATACTTCTCTCAATAAATGAAATGTCTTATATCGGCCCGGATGACCGAATAATATGTGTGTTTCCCTTGTTAGCATTTTTGCGAGTTGGTCTGGTATGGCTGCCTGCCACTCATCTTTGTTTTTTACGAATAATACTCCTTTTTCTATTTTCGTATTTGGTGATTGTTTTTCCCGCTGTTTGATAATGTGTTTGTCCATTTTTTGTAACTCCCCTAACCGTTCTAGTGCCTTTGTCAACTCCTTGCTGTACTTTGATGTATCGATTTTGTACAATACTATTCTTTTTTCTTTCCTATCGTCTGTAGTTCTCGGGTACCGTGTCAACGTGTCTGCACTTATATTCTGTTTTCCCGGTATATACGTTATTTCTAAATTGTATTCTTGTAATGCCAGTATCCACCTCGTCAATCTCCCACTTGTCAACCTGCATTGTTTCAAGAAAATAAGTGCCTGATGATCTGTTTGCACTATCGTCTTGTTTCCCATGATGTATTGCCTGAACTTGTTACAACAGTATACCAGTGCCAATGCCTCTATTTCTGTTGTCGTGTATCTAGTTTCAGGTGGCTTTAGTGTCCGGCTCGCGTAGCCTAGAGTCGCCCTTTCATTGTGTTCCAATACCTGGTATAGTTCGCCGCCAATTGCCACATTCGACGCATCTGTATTTAAGTACATTGGTTTGGTAAAATGACCTCTTTCAAAAATGCCTTTTTTGAGTTATCAAATGCCTCCTGTTGTGTTTTGTCCCATGTCCATCTTTTTCCTTCTTTAGTCAAGTCGATCAGTGGTTTAATTAAGTCCGCAAAGTTCTTTATATATCTCCTATAAAAATTTATAAATCCTAAGTAGCTCTGGACTTCTTTCCTCTTCGTTGGTGCCTTGAACGTTTGTATTGTCCTAACCTTTTCTGGGTCCATCTTAATACCTTTGGTAGAAATCACGTGACCCAAGAAAATTATTTCTTCCCTGAAAATTTGGCATTTTTCCTTATTCACCGTGACGTTGTATTCTTGTAATCTTTGTAGTACACTTCTGATGTCTTCATAGTGTGCATCCTCGTTTTCTGATGTTATTAAAATGTCGTCTATGTATACTGTAACACATGTATTTAATAACGGACCCAATACCATGTCCATACTCTTCTGGAACTCGGATCCACTTATATTTAATCCAAACGGTAGCCTCTTATATGAGTAATTTCTACCATTTACCAAAAATGAACATGGATCCCTGTTCTGTTTGGCAATTGGTACTTGCCAATAACCAGATCGCAAATCTAGGGTACTAATACATTTTATATTTTCGAATTTTGAAAATATTGCATCGATGGTCATTGGTCGTTCTCTGTCAGGAATAATGATCTCGTTAATTTTCCTGGCATCTAAACACAACCGTACCTCACCATTTTTTTTAAATACCGGTACTATCGGTAATGAATATGGTGATCTTGATGGTTCAATGATATCCAATTCTATCATTCGTCTTATTTCTTTTTCTACTGCCTCTTTTTTTGCTGCCGGTATTGGGTATGGGTGTTGGTTTACTGGTATGTTACTTTTCAGGCGTATCTTACATTCATATCCCTTTATCTTTCCTGGGATGTCTCGGAATACCTCCGGGAACTCGTTGACTAATTTGTCTATTTTACTCGTAAGTTTACTAGCTGACCTCTCTACGCCCTCCTGCGTTGTGGTCATTGTAACTTGTCGTATTATTTTTGTTGTGACTACCTTAAATTCTATTGGCTGGGATAGTTTCTTTTCAATCAAAGGTATATAATGCTGTGTGTTGTTTATTGTTAGAGACATGTTCCGTTGGACAAAGTTTATGTTCGCGCCGTAGATTTCCAAAAAATCACTACCCAATATTCCACACTCATTTAGGCCTTTAATAACAATTACTGATGTGTGGATTATGTTATTTCGTATTTTGATTGGTAACAACAACTGTGTATCAACTTTTGTCGATTTATCTCCCACCGCATTATGTACTGCCAGTCCTTTCAGTGGTATTGTTGGTAACTCCGGGTCGTCCTTTAATAGACGCTCTTTGCATTCTTCTGATATTGCGCTTACTTCTGCTCCTGAGTCGATTAACATTTCATAGTTTGTCCCATTTATTGATACATATATATATGGGCATCCCTTGGTCGTATCTTTTATCCTGTTTGTGTCATAGTTTTCTTCATTAGTGAGCTCAGCTGCTGTTAAAATTGTTATATTTTTTAGACCTCGGGTTTGTGTGATTATAGCAGGTCGCTGGCCATAATCCCCGTCTTTCCGTTTTTTGACTCCTCGTCATATTCGTCCTCATCTTCACTGTCATGTTCGTCCTCTATAATCGTGTTGTCTACCGTAACTTGACTGATTGTTTTCTGTGTGTCGTGATAATGCCCTGACCCAGTATCCTGTGGCCGTTGTTGAGGATAGTTAAACTTATGACGTATATTGGGAGATAATTGGCTTACTTGCTGTGTAGTTGGTCTTTGGCCGTACCGACTAGAGAACTCCTGTGTTCGTTGCGTGGTTTGACCGTATCGGTTGTCAAAGGTATGTGGTTGTTTCGGGGTATGCGTTTGACCGTACCGACTATTAAATTTTTTTGGTTGGTCATGTTTTGTCACTATTTGTTCACTATGCGTATTATTAACTTGTTCATCGCCGTCTACTCTTTCCTTGTTATTGTTTTCCAACTCTCCTAACTTCTCCCATATGTTTAAAAATTTCTTTTCCTGTGTCGACTGTATATACGCCTGTACGGCTATAGGGAAGTGTTTAATTATTAGACTAATAGCCTGTTCCTCATCCATTTTTGGTGAATCCAAATATCTTAACTCGGCCATCCAGTGATGGAAGTGTTCTTGGAATCCATTTTTTATTGGGCGTTTTCCTGCCTCGGTACACCGTATAAATATATCCCACTGCTTGTCGTCGGAAAAGAAGTGCTTTAGGAACAGCGTTTTAAATGATTCTGCCGTGGGTGTCGTATCTTTAATCATCCCAAACCACTTGGCAGCTTTACCTTTTAGGCAATTTTCTATTACTATAATCTTATCTGTTGGTGTGATATTTTTATGTGTGAAGTATGAGTTTAGGTCTTTAAGAAAGCTTTTCGGGTGTTCATCTTTTTGTTCCCCGCTAAACGTTGGCATCGTCATCTCAATAGTACTAGGTCTTACTGTTGGCTCTTCTGGTTTTGTGTTTCTTATGTTTTGAATCTCCCTTTCTCGCCTAGCTATCTCGATAGCAATTTTAGTGTCTGTGTCGTTTATTAATTGTCTTAAAGACATAACTTCTTTATTTGTGTCTTCCAAAGTTGTTTTCAAACCATTAATTGCTTCTTCGTATTTATTATTCTGCTGTTCTATTACTGTTTGCATTTGCTCGATTATTTCTTCTAATCGAAGAACCGTGTTTTCTAATCGACCGACCTTGTTGTTGGTGGTTTCCTGTACTGGACTCGCCTGAGCAGTCCTTTTGCTTCTCGTCATTGTAAATGTTGTGTTCGTGGTTCGAGCCACTAGTTGGGCGCCAGTTGAAACGGTACGTCTGGATAGACGGCCCGCGTCGTAAATGAATAATACGGTTTTTTGGTAATCAAATATATCTATTGTTCATTAAATGCTTATTTGATATTTAATACAATATTGGGGCAGTAAAGCGTCGATGTGTGCCGACCAGACTTGAATAAGTGAGCCGGCACAATCGGGGGCGCTTGGGTATTGGTGGGCACTCGCCGGACCCTATCTATACAACGGGATAATATTTTGAATATACAAATCAAAGTGTAGGCTGGGAAGCCGGCCGTCGTCGGTACAAACTTATGTCAAGCGGTATCCCGACGACGAACCTGGCCCGGGTCGGACAACTTAGTCAAGTGCCGAAGTCAGGTCGGTGGTGGCCCTAAAAAGGGCCATTTTGTGGTATATCGCCGGAAGTCGAGTTGTCCGTTGATCCCGGGTGCTGGGATGGTCCGACGACGGGCAGTGATTGGTCGGTGTCGTCGTTGATATGGATTTCACGCTGTTGAACGGCACCCACGTAGAATATTGGTACAATAGTCGATTGACAGGCTTGCACGATCTCACGTTGTTGAACTAAGCCCGCAGCCGGATAGCGGAGTCTCGTCGTTGGTTGATTGTTAAATGACGTTTGCAGCCGCGTATCGGCGTGGTCATCAATCGTCAGCGGTCGAATAATGAATTGAAATAATGTTTTGAAAGTGTCGGTATTTAATGGGTGTGCGGACTGGCCCTGTTGCATGGTCAGCTGGTTGTCGCAGTCCTCTGGCCGATCGTCCGTTGGTCCTTGACTTGCCGTATGGCTAGTCGAGATACCCCTAGCCGATGGTCCGAAAATCTGACTGACGTCCGTGCTTAACAGCGTTGATCGAACGTGTGGTTGTTGTCCAGTACCGTCCCCTAATCCTGTGATTGGGGGCTGCACTGGTTCAAACCTCACGTTCTCGGGAACTAGTCCGCTTTCCCTAAGGTGCTCCTCTAGCCTGACATACACATCCGACTTCGACCCGGACACACTGAGTCCGCGGGCCGAGCACTCGCTACGCAGCTCCGCCGACGATAACTGTTGTAACGTTTTACCAGTCATTATGTACGATTAAATTACAAATGTGGTCGTTAAGCTGTTGGTCGGTGAGGTAGCTTGTGCTTGGTGTGTGTACGTAGGTTAGAGATTTTTTTTTTTTTTTTGACGTAAATTCGTGCGCTGCCTACGGATGTTTACGTGTTCTATTTGGCGATTTCGTTAATAGGTCAGCTGTTGACGGTACCGCCGTTGCGTTCCCAGAATAGCCGAACTGGGTCGACGTACTCGACTTCAATAACTAAAGTAAATATAGTGCTGAAAGATCAAAACGATTGTCTAACTAATCTGCGCGGTGAACCGATAACAATTCGTTTACAAATTACGCGTGGATATGGCGCTCAAATTTAATATAAAAAGAGCTTCAATCAAAAAACCTAACAGTATACCGCATGTCGTTAAAAAGTCAACATCTAAACCGAAAAATATCAAGCTCACGAAAAATAATTTAAATTTTCTCCGTTCTTTACAATGATGGATGACTCATATTTAGACGTGACAGCCGACTATGTCGACGATTGTAAAATAACTCAAAAAAGTTACCATTCTTTCACACCGTATTCAAGCACCCCTCTATCATACAATGAGGAAATTAGAATTAATGTTCAAAACATGGATTCTTACACTTTACCGTGTGACAGTTATATTTTCATTGAGGTGAAAATAAATAAACCTGCCGATGCAGTTGGAGAAGTTCGATTTTCGAATAACGAACTGGCATTTTTATTCTCCGAGATGCGATATGAAATAAACGGAATAGAAATACAGAAATTGAAATCACCGGGAGTTGCGTCTTGTTTGAAAGCATACTGCTCGTACACTCCATACGACTTGAATACATTAGATAACGTGGCTTGGGACTCGGCGATGGATAGTGAAGATAATAAAAATTTTATGACCAATAATATATTTTCCGGATGTATTCCATTAAAACATGTATTCGGATTTTGTGAAGATTATAAAAAAATATTACTCAATTGCAATCAGCAACTGATTTTGAATCGCGCATCTACCGACCTTGATGCGATACATGTTGTGGGCGAAGGCGCAACCGCTGCCGTCGATAAAAAAAAAAAAATTACAATTGAACTGACAAAGGTGGCTTGGAAAATGCCAATTTTCAGAGTGAGCGATAAAGAAAAATTAAAGTTATTGAAAGTATTAGATTCTCGTAAAACACTATTGTGTGCGTTCAGAATCTGGGATCTATGCGAGTATCCCGTGCTCCCTAGAAACACTTCTCATTCGTGGACTGTTAAGTCTAGCAGCTGGCTCGAAAAACCAAGATTTGTGTTGTTTGGACTACAAACAGATCGGAAAAAAAATATCGAAAACGATGCTGGTCGGTTTGATCTTTGTCAACTGAAAAATCTTAAGGTACACTTAAACTCTAAAGTGTATCCATATGAAGACTTTCGAGCTGATTTTAAAAATAATACCACCAGCATACTCTACAAAGCTTATACAGACTTTCAAAAATCGTATTACGAAAGAGATTATTGTGAACCGTTGTTATCAAAACATATTTTTCAAAACTATGTGCCAATCGTCGTTGTCGATTTGTCGTATCAGAATGATAACGTTAAATCATCGACCGTGGACCTACGAATAGACTTTGAAACGGACACAGTTATTCCAGAAAAGACATCGGCTTATTGTTTAATACTACATGATCAGATTATAACTTACAATCCGTTTAGTGGAGATGTTAGAAAATTGTAAACCTTGTAAATAACTCTTATAATTATTTTTATATACCTTTTAAATATCTTATAATTATTTTTATATACCTTTTAAATATCTTATAATTATTTTTATACCTTGTAAATAATATCTTGTAAATCTAATAAATAAAAAAAACTTGGCTTAAGTATCACGCTTGTTTTTATTTTCACATAAATTTAGTACAAATATTAAAATAGTTTGCGTTTTACGCTCCGCATAGATGGTTTTTTTTTTGCCAACTTTTGACCCGTGAATCCTAGAAGAGCTGGAGGGGATGATGGTGAGAGGTAGAAAGACGTTGGACCGTCATTCTCATCAACTGCAGGACTTGGTGGTGAAGATTCAATATATTAAAGCGCTGTATACCACGGAGGGGGCTGTGCAAAATTGTCTGAATCAAACGATGCGGGAAGAGTGTCTATGATCGTCATCGGTAGACTGCCAGGATCATCAATAGGCTAAAAAAATAATTATTTGTTAATATATATTCATCTTAAAAATTAAATGTGAAATTTACCAATGGTTTTGTTTTCCGAGCTGGTGCCCATGTCGCCTGTGTTAACCCTACACTGAATACAAGGGCATATATGCATTATAACATTAGATGGTTATGTATCTAAGGTATGTTCGACTATAGCTAATGAAAACCTGGTTCATTCTGTATTTATGGTTATTAAATCTATCTTTACTATTTTCTCTGAACTTATAGTCGTTGTACCTATCGGGATAAGGAATTTTTTCCCTATAATTGTTCCTGCCTTTGTAATCTGATTTGTGTGGATATGGACTTTTGTCTCTGTTGCGTGATCTATCTTCAAAATTTACTGTATTGTCGTATTTTTTTAAATTGTTCATTTCGGTACATAGTTGATCAATTTTGTTTTTGTAATAACTGTCTATTCCTTCTAATTTTGTATTTAAACGTTTAATTTATTGGTTGCTGTCTTTTGTTTCGGTATTTAATTGCATTACTTGTTTGTTCAAAATTTCTGTGTATTCGCTAAGTCCTGAGCTTCTTGAATTAATTCTAAATTGCATAAGTTCATATTTTTTTAAATTTTCTTTTTAACTTTTTTAAGTTACTGTTGTCGTGAAGTGAAATTGCGTGTAATATAGGTTCTTTTATACCTTTTAGTACGTAAACACAAATATCTTCCTCTTTCATATTTTAGAACGCCTTCCGATACATAACTACCGCATTAATTGATTTGAGAGCGATGGGGCATGAGGTGATAAAAACTGAACAAATTGATTTATATTTTAAAAAAAACGGAATTTTTAATATCAATGTCATTAATCACATAGAAAATAATAATGCCCAAATTCAAAATTGAATAAACCCCAACAATAAAATTCAAGCAATAGATACATTACATCAACAAATTTTTAACATCATTCAGGAAAACAATCTTTTTAATACTTACGTCGCTAATAAAAATACAATAATAAAAAAAATAATATCTGAAAACAAAAATTTAAAAAAACAAAAATCACAAAATATTAATAACTATAAAAAAAAAATTAGTGATGTTATACAAAGCAAACAGTTGGAGAATTTAATTGAATTTGAAATTAAGTAAGTTTCTTACACATTGATATTACATATTTACATATTTTAAACATATATTATTTACAGGAAGCAAATAATAAGGATGGTATTTCCAATAATCTTATCTTGGAGATGGAATGGTCGATTGAAAGTAATGATCTGCTGCAACATTTTAAATATTTCAATATTATACCAGATATGTTATACAATAAATTTAAACAATTGAGTGACGATTATTTGTTTATTAAAAATAAACATAAGTTTATACATGATATTTTAAAATACACAAATTTTTTTGAATGTGTGTCATATAATAAAGGGTAAGACTATTTGTATATTATACACTATAAACATTTTTAAACAAATACATTTACATTTATATACAATTACTTACAGTAAACAAAATCCTCAGTTTGCAAAAATTATGCATGACACAATTTCTGATATATTGATATGGGCAAAATGTAATATTGTATATAAACATATAGAAATATGTTTTAATGAAAAGGATGTATTGTCAAAAGGAGGCTATTATATATATAGATATGAATATTTCCAAAGCTTCAGATTAATAGTTTCTAAATTGGAGAGTTTGGAAGAAAATAAATATTTCGACTTTGATATGATTGTGTAAGTTACTGAAAAAAAAATAATTTAAATTTAAATCACAAATAGTTTTTACATATATACATATATTTACAGAAAGGGTGTACCACAGATGAAAACAGTATATACAGATATTGATAAATATTTAAAGAAATTTATTATTGAAGAACACGAAAAATTAACAAATATTGATATTATGATTCTCGCTACGTTTCGATGGTTACATAAAAATAATTTTGATAGCGACTTAACCGTAAGTTATTAACATATTATATTATATTAAATATTTGAAAAAGTATTATATATGTTACCGGTAAAGTGTTGAATCCGGTATTATATAGAAATCCTAGGTATTCTATGGAATGCCAAAAATGAGCAGTAAAAGTATAAAATACATACAATAAATAGGTATTCTATAGATTACCTAACCTAAAGCAGGAAAAGTATACAATCAATATAAAACTTCACCTAACCTTTGAAATCAATGATTAATGCTTATCTTGACGACTATCTTATCGCATATATAGGTACAACACGACGTGTGCGATGCATTATCGTCATTATTAAGTAATGCTATTATTATGTTGTTCGTGTATACGGGGAAATTCAAAATACGTCTTTAAAATATAATTTTTTCTCACTCTTAGAGTGTTTGTCGTGTTGTCGTGTAGAGAAACCTATATTATAAAAATGTCTGAACGTTTCTATACCGAATTAAGTAAATGTCGGAAAAATTCAAAAAATACAGTTTATTTATCGAATGAAAAATATCAACAAATATTAGACGAGTTACTGCTGCTTAAAGATGGTAAAAAGAAAAAGAAAACATCACGTGATTACTGGATGCTTCAAAGGTATTTAATTTATTTTATACTTTTTTTCTATATTTTTAAAATATTAATATTAATTAGGTACAAAATATAAAAAGTAAATAATTTACTCGTTGTAAAAATTGACTTGTTGAAATAAACGGGTATTCAATTTGTTGAAATAATATAACATAATTTTATTTAAGGGGTAATTGTAATATTATGAGTTGATAAATATAATTATGATGGTACAAAACAAGGTTAGGTACCAAGTAACCAGAGTTGGGCAAAATTTTATCTAGATAACTATTCGAATAAATATGTATTCGAATAAAAAATTATTAACATTTACAATCATCATCATGTAATTTAAAATACAATGCCAACTATTTGCCTGTTTATTACCAACCCTTTGGTTACCCAAACAAAATTAACGAAAATTACTCGAATGATAACGTTTGGAAGTTATCCGAATAATTTTTATTCGAATAATAACGTTTGAAAATTATTCGAATACATTTTTATTCAAATAATCACGAAAAAATCATTCGAATAATAATTTATTCGAATAAAATATAATCTAAATAATCATCTAAATAAAATTTCATTCGAATGATGCCCAACTCTGCAAGTAACTATATACAATTATATCACACACAAAATAGAACTATATAACTGTAGGTATTTAGAACAACTTTTTTTCAATTGTCGTTCCTTAATTATATGTTGTGCCCACGCATTTTAATTAACAATAAAAACAATTTCAATTTCAATTCCGGAAAGATATTTTCTAATGTATTATTTTCAGTTAAAATATTTTTCTAATAATATTATATGTAATTTTGGGTTTTTTCTAGATACGACATTCTGGTTGTACAACAAATAAAAAAATTAATTTTTCCTGTAAATGCTGATGGCAAAATATTATTTTATGTTAACGAAGAGGAACTTTATGAAATTCTAAAAACTACACATGAATCAATTGGTCATGGTGGTCGTGACAGGATGATTTCTGAACTTTCAAGAAAATATAAAAATATTACTCGGTGTGATGTAGAGGGTTTTTTACAGTTATGTGAACCATGTCAACAGAAACAAAAAGGCGTTAAAAAAGGAGTAGTGGTTAAGCCTATTATTTCACCAGAATTCAATTCTCGATGTCAGGTTGACCTCATTGATTTTCAGTCACACCCAGATGGAAAATATAAATTTATATTAGTATACCAAGACCACCTTACCAAATTTATAATTCTTAAGCCACTTGAATATAAACGAGCAGAGGAAGTAGCATTCAACCTCATAGATATTTTTACGCTAATAGGAGCTCCATCAATCCTACAATCTGATAACGGACGTGAATTCTCAAATAACATAGTATCTAACTTAAAAGACATGTGGCCTGAACTTAAAATTGTTCACGGTAAGCCAAGGCACAGCCAAAGTCAGGGGAGTGTTGAAAGAGCGAATCAAGACGTCGAGAATATGCTTACAACATGGATGCAAACAGAAAAAAATTCTCATTGGAGTCAAGGATTAAGATTCATTCAATTAATGAAAAATAGGGCATTACATTCTGGGATTAAGATGTCACCATATGAGGCACTATTTGGTTGTAAGGTCAAGGTTGGGCTTAGTACATCAAATTTACCGAAAGAAGTAGTCGACAATTTAGAAAATGAAGAACAATTACTAGAAATATTTTAAAAAAATGAACTTCAATATGATGATCCAATACTTCCCGATAATAGCAATCATTATGAAAATATCCAAGAAAATTCAATTCAAGATACAATTCCTACAATTCAATCAAATAACGCGAATGCCATGGAGAATCGAAGAAAGGCTAAAGAAAATCTTGAAAATCAGGCAGTTAAAATGAAAACATGGTCAGATAAAAAATTTAAACCGGCTGAAGTAGGTGCTACAGTTAGAGTTCCAGTTCCCGATGTGGACAAAGGTCGCGGAGATGCTCGAAATATTTTAGCTGTTGTTATAGAGGTAAACATAAAATAATACATATTATAATATAGTAATTCAACCGTTTATATTTTATTATTTTAAGATCATAAAAATATTTTTGCAGGTAACAGTTGATGGGTATTATAGATTAGGGACTAAGGAAGGGCTTTTAAAATCTTTATATTCAAGGTCTCAATTTTCAATATGCCAAAAAAATTTAATAACAATTGACCAAGTTCCAAGAGAAAATACATTTGCTTTACGCACAATTGCAACTCAAAAATCTACAGGAACTGGACAAGGTTTTATAAAATGCACATGCAAGACAAAGTGTCAATCCAAAAAATGTTTGTGCGTAAAGAATAATATTTTATGCAGTTCGAAATGCCATTCATCATCTGTATGCTGTAATAAATGAATAATAACTAGGGCTAGGGACTTCATTCCCTAAAAAACCTTAAAATATGTATGCATTTATGCCTTTAAAAATTACCAAATATGCTATTAAAATATGCACTAAAAAAAAACAAATAACAGTATTTAATAAAAACCTTTTTATTTTAATATGTAGACATAATTAATTAAATTTTAATTTAGAGTAAAAAGACTTGTCATAATAAATAATTTATTTTCTTCTATCACCCGAGTTCTAGTCTAAAATAAAAAAAAAAACATTTTTAAATTGAATATATTTGTAAATTGTTTTAATTAATATTGTATTTATTACCTTGAGCATTACATTGAACTATGAGATATTTTTTCAAGTTGGAAAATTCGAATGACCTCCTGTTATCAGCCAAAATATTTTTATACTTTGAAAAAGAACGTTCCACGTCAACAGAACTGATTGGTGCAAACTTAAAAAACGGAATATCACCACTACTAATATCTGTTGTCAATCCGTCCATAGATTCATTTTGTCCATTTATAATGTCTGATATTTTTTGTAGTTGCACAAATCCAACATTTTTTTCCATAACTTTTTGGAATTTTTCATCAATTGCCTTAGCTTGAGCGCATCCACCAACTTTTGCTGAATGTATAGATTCTTTTGTAGTTTTAATAATTTTAATGGATTCAGTAAGTGACATGCCTTTGGTTTCAAGTCGAGTGATAGATGTAGAAATAAATCCATAATTTGACATGATAAAAGCTAAATTTGCTTCCAAATTATTTGATTTTAAAATTTTCTTACATTTTTTGATGGATTCTGCATCGTTTTCATCAAGCATATCAATAACTTGTTTAATTATTTCAAAATGTTTACAATAATATAAAGCAGCATCAATCCATGTACCCCACCTGGTTAAAATTGGTTGCGGAGGAAATGGAATATCAGATGCAACAGATTTTAATGTTTGAATACGTGACGGTGCCTTAAGAAAAGTTTTTTTCACATTAGATACGAGTTGGTTGACGTTTTTATACTGGTTTCTTATTTCTTCAGCAACACGATGAAGCCCGTGTGCCAAGCAGGTTACATGAATTATTTTAGTGTACAAATTTTGAAACGCTTTGCCGGCCTTAATCATGTAAGGCGCGGCATCGGTTACAAATAAAAGCACTTCATTGTATTTCACACCTTGTGGCCAGAGCAAGTTCAATGATTGGTCAAAAAGCTTAAAAATGGTCGAATGGTTTGATTTTTCTAACTTTTCCGAATTCAACAAAAAAATACTACCCGGATCGTCTACTGAAAGAGTTCCAATTATAACGTTGGCAATAAAGCGTCCTTCTGCGTCAGTGGTTTCGTCTATCGAGACCCAAATTTTTTTTCCGTCAACACATTTTTTAATTTTTTCAATTGTTTCTAAAAATAAATCGTCGACATAACCTTTACGGAGAGTGGCTTCTTTCGGTATTTCTTTTTTAGTGTATAGCTCCAAAAATTCTCGAAAATTTTTATTTTCCAGTTTATACAATGGTATATTGGCTGATAACATCGCTTTACATAAGTCTCTATTAAAATCGTTTTTCTTGGAGAAAGACGTGGATACAAGTTGCTGAGTTTTAGTTGGTTTCAATTGTAGTCGATTTAAACCCTGGATGTGTTTTGCTGTTTTAATATGCTGAATAACAGTAAATCTTTTCTCAGCACTAACTTTAATGTCACATATTTTACAAAATAAAACAGAGTTATCTGCCAAAAATATTGTTTCACCGAATTCTTTTACAAAATTGTTTAGCCGATCATAAACTTTAGACTTTGGTCTAGGCATTTAATTATTTTATTGAAAATTCACGCAATAGTACGATACTTTTCAAAAAGAAAATATCACGTCACAAAAACACGATACGAAGAACGCACAACAACTGTCAACTAATCAAAAATAAAAATATCACGGAACGTCCTGTCTACGGGATTATAAATATATGTCATAATTTCATAGAATGTTATTTTGGTAATATTATCGGCTGACGGCTATCGCCTATCGGAATCACGTGTGAAGTATACCATTTAGTAGCCATAGTCCATAAATAACAATGGGAGCGTTCGGCGAGAAAAACAACAATACTAATAAAACCATAAAATTAATATTTCTGGTCTAGGAAATCGATCTAAATTTAAAATTGTTTTTATAAAATATTTATTTAATTATAAAACTACCATGTTCATATTAAAAATGCTCAAATATGCAATTATAATTAAAAAATGGTCAAATATGCAAAATATGCAACTATAAATTTTAAATATGAACTCGTATTACCATAAAACAAATTTCTATATTACTTAGCTATATTTTGAATGATTATTGAAAAACATGCAAACTCCTAGAAGTCCCTAGCCCTAATAATAACCAATAAATAATAATAAACATATTTTGATTTAATACATTACCTAACATAGTTATTTTGGCATTCTATAAAATTCCTGGTAAATCTATAGATTTCCTAGGCATAATATAAATTAACATTCAAATTTAATACATTGCCAAATAGTTCAAGGAATTTATTATATAGAATGCCTATATTCAACACTTTGACGGTAACATATACAGTTATAATAATTATAATTTAAAAAAATTGCAGATGAAATGCCTTATAAAAAACGTTATTATCTTTTCAAAAATAATAAAATTATATTTTACTGAATCTTTTTCACCTTCCATAATTAAAAAATCTATATAATATACATTAAACACTAAAAAATTTTTAAATCGCTACAGGACTTCTCTAAAATCACCTTATTTCTATTCTTTAAACCAAAAATAATTTTCCTTCATTAAAAATTTAAACAATTCTAAATTATTCTATAACATCTTAAATATACACCCTTCTATCTTCCAAAACTACTCCTAGTATAATGTAAAACCACATGATTTCGATATTTCAATTTAAAAAAAAAAAGTTAATTTCCTTCAACAAAATTTTATTTCTCTACTTCACAATCACCTCAAAACCAATCTTCACTCTTTTCATTCCGATTTCCGCCTTCATCTAAATTCCTATAATTCTAATATTAAAAAAATTAAAAATTACATAAAAAACAATAGTTTAAAGCCTATTCATAATAATATGATAATATCATCAGTGGTCGAGACTCCAAACTCAACAAGAAGTACTAAATCTTCATTTTATCCAAGGTTTGTTATTTTTTTTAAATTGAATCGACGTCTCACCAGGATGTTTTTTTTTTCTAACGTTCTTAAGTTAATTAAAATAAAAAAAAAAATCATTGAATAAGTTTGAAAAATTCATTAATTTGCGGGTGAGACGTCCTCAACTACCTAAATATTTGTTATAATTTTTATTTTTTTTTTACAGGAGTAATGAATTTATACAAATGAGAATATTAATTGTAATAATATATTAAAATAAAATAGCAGTAAAATATTGATTTGTGTTTTATGTCTAGAAACATACACCTTATCTCAGGATTACTGAAGTAATCCTTAGGAAAAGTACAGGGAAACACAAACACAATATGTAGTAATGCAATGTTTTAAATGAATTTGTATGCATGCCTGGATGTGTTACAATTGGATTATCTTCTAAATTTAAATATGTTGTTTTAACATGGTTGGCTAAGTCACATTCTTTTAATCTTGCAGAACACATTGCACAATTAATTAGTTTTATGTTTGTATCGCATTTTTTTAAAACTTGTTTAAAAATAAACAAAAATAAATTAAATTAAATATATTCAGTTAAGTATATATGCAAGAACTTATATGCATACCTGTATCCGTTACATTATTGTCTTCTCCTGATTTACTATCCATCGTGTTACGTTTTTTTAAAACTAAAATTACAAAAATAAATTAAATTAAATATATTCAGTTAAATATATGCAAGAATTATGAATTAATTACATGAAACACAAACAAATGCAAGCAATTTTGTATTCATACCTGTATTTGTTTCGTCTGACATTGAATAATCTGAAGAAGAAGAAACAGGCATTGATTCACTATTCACATCATTGATGGTGGCTGTATTAGGTTCATTAACAACTAAAATAAATAAAAAATAATTAAATTAATTATATACAGTTAAATATCAGTAATATTTTTCATAGATGAAAATCAGAAATGAAAGTGAATTTGTATGCATACCTTCAGGGATATTCACCTCGTCCAACACTTTGTTTTGACTATTCACATCATTGATGGTGGCTGTATTAGGTTCATTAACAACTAAAATAAATAAAAAATAATTAAATTAATTATAATATACAGTTAAATATCAGTAATATTTTTCATAAATGAAAATCAGAAATGAAAGTGAATTTGTATGCATACCTTCAGGGATATTCACCTCGTCCAACACTTTGTTTTGACAGCAATCACACTCACAGTCTATGTTGTTAACCCCAAAAAAATTGTTTCCATAGTCAGCAGTGATTTCTTCACCTATTTGTATTGGTTCAATGGCTTGGGCACATACAATCGCCTCTCCATTTGCAACCCATTTTTTGTTCGCCGAACAACTATGATTAATGTAAGCAGCGGGACCCAAGAAAATCAATTCCTTCTTAGATTTAGCACTTATGATTAAAGAAAAATCATTAACACCCGTCTGTAAAACAAACAAATATAAATTAAATACAAATATAATTTGTTATAAATAATTTTAATTAGCCAAAACATACTTGTATGTCTTGTGGTCGTATAGGTGCCGTCTGTCCACATAGGGTTTTTATTATTTTGCCATTAGTGATGTATTGTGTCGCTTCTACTTTCACATCATTATTTTTATTTTTGAATTTTTCATTTTTTACATATTTATACAAATTGTCTTTCAATGACAAATTGTATAATTCCATCTGTTTAGCCATTATCGTCTTCTCTCGCCTAGTTTTGAACTCAAATTGCACGATGGCGGTTTTATGTGTTGTGAACCCTATATTATACAATTTATTAAAAACATCAATAAAACTATTAAAGTAATAAAATATTATATTATTCCTTAGTACACAAAATAATTTTTTGGGATATTTATCTTTTAAATGTCATTTTGAAAGACGTTTTTTTAATTGATTGCCCAGTACTTTTAGAGAGTAATATCATTATTATTATAATTACCTACTTAAATTATCATATTCAAAATGTTAAAAATGCAACTTTATAATTAATATCAATATATGTAGATAGCCATG
Source organism: Metopolophium dirhodum (assembly GCF_019925205.1). Classification (NCBI taxonomy): domain Eukaryota; kingdom Metazoa; phylum Arthropoda; class Insecta; order Hemiptera; family Aphididae; genus Metopolophium; species Metopolophium dirhodum. Next base: position 142,018,636 of record NC_083560.1, read on the forward strand.
GCTAGGAATATCTTATATTATAATAAAAAAAAAAAAAAAAAAGAGCGTATTAATTACAATGTAAATATAAAAAATTACCAAGGTATTTGTCGATTGTCGTCGCTATATCGTCGGCCGCGGACAATATAGTTGACTTCTGCCTTGTTGCAGTCATGTCGCAAAAGTAAAAATTACAAGTGATATAAGTGCTGGCTGCTCGCCCAAGGAAGGTTGAAAAGCAAATGAAAATCTCGCGGCTGGCACACAGCATGGTAAAACGACAACGGCCAAGGCGGCGGCGGCTGCGACGTAGTGGTGGAGAACTATCGATAGTGCTATCGATAGTTATCGATAGTCACTACTATCGTACAACATCGATAGTTTGAAGGCCCCCATCGATAGTTTTCGATAGTCGTTATCACTATTGTGGCTTTGGTTACTGCGTTACCAAGATTTCCCCCCTATCACCAACGATGATAGGCCACAACAGGGAAAAAGGTTACCTTGAAAAAACTTAGAGACGAGAAATAAATGCTACTAAAAATATTTATTACACAAAAAGAATAATTACACGTGTTTTGGTTTAAAAGCGGGAGAAACGACTGGTGGCGGTCGGCGAACGAACGTTGATGAGGCGGGCCACGACTAACGCGGTGATCGCCACGATAAGCGTGGTGGGGGTCGCCACACTACCTCCCCCTTGGTAGAGAGAAACGAACTCGTTTCTGCTGTCGCTGACGTTGATTGGAGACGGGGTTGGAAGTGTCGATCTGCTCGACTGGAGCCGAAACGTACGAATGGTCGGCGACTGGATCTTCGCGAAGGAGAAGTGCCGGCTTCAGACGATCAATCGAGATCCAGCTTGTGCGATTGTGGAGTTGTAGCTTAAAGTTTTTGTCGTTGCGCTCTATGACGGCGAAAGGCCCGTCGTAACGCGGCTGTAGAGGCTTTCGCGTGGCGTCGACGCGGAGGAAAACGTGCGACGTGGTTGACATATTTTCGGGCACGAAAATCGTACGATTGGAGTGATCCGTGCCGGAAGTAGGACGGAGTAACGACATTGAATCCTTGAGCGTGCGTACCAGGTCTGGGACTCGAGGCTCGGGCTGGACGGCATGGAAAAATTCACCGGGTAAGCGCAAGGTCGTACCGTAAACCATTTCTGCCGGCGAAAAACCCAGGTCCGGCTTGACAATGCTGCGGAGTGCCAATAACACGGTCGGTAATGTCCTGGTCCACTGTGAGTTGTTTTGAGCGGTCAGAGCCGCTTTAAGTGGTCGATGGAGACGTTCGACTAACCCGTTGGCTTGAGGGTGATAAGACGAGGTACGAATATGTCGAAAACCGTATGTTTGACTGAGTGCGGAAAATAGTTCGGACTCAAATTGTTTGCCTTGGTCCGTCGTGACTATGTCCGGAACTCCGAAACGCGCGATCCATTGAGCAACTAATTTGTCGGCGACGGTGTGTGACGTCATGTTGGCGAGTGGATACGCCTCGGGCCAACGCGTAAATCTGTCGACGACTGTAAAAAGGTATTCGCAACCTTCGGACATGGGTAACGGCCCGACCAGGTCAACGTGGATATGCCCGAAACGTCGGTCGGGTGGCGCGAAAGGTGACAATGGCGAAATTACGTGCCGGTTTACTTTGACGCGCTGACAAGCAACGCAGTGACTTGTCCACTTCCGAATTTGTCGATCCATTTCAGGCCAACAATGCCTTTCTTTGACGAGAGCGAGCGTGGCTCTGGTGCCGGGATGCGCCTGTCCGTGTAAAATGTCAAAAACGCGTCGACGAAGCGTTGCAGGAACGTAAGTGCGCGACCTACCGGGTATTGACGTGTCGAGAAATACGGGACCCGAAGCTGTGTCGTGCGCTACGAGTTTTAGCGAAGTGTCGAACGTGCCGTCGAGAATTAGTTGAAGCTGCGGATCTTCGGCTTGGTCCTTTGACAATGTATTGCAATCCGGGAGCTGCGCGTGCAGCGTGATGGTTTCGAGTCGGGAGAGAGCGTCCGGGACGACGTTCTTGTCCCCGTGGATATGTTCAATTTGTTGGACGAATTGTGCGATGAAGCTGATGTGTCGTAATTGTCTGTCGCTGTATTTGTCTGTTTTTACGGAAAACATGTGCGTTAGTGGCTTGTGGTCGGTCAGAAGTACAACGTGTCGGCCCTCGATGAGGTGAAGAAAATGACGTGTAGCTAAATAGGCGGCGAGCAATTCTCGGTCGAAGGTGCTGTAACGAGCTTGAGCGGACGTGAGCTTCCTAGAGAAAAAGCCGAGTGGTTTCCAGGTGTCATCGATGAACTGCTCGAGGACTGCGCCTATGGCTGTATTCGATGCGTCTGTACACAATCGGAGATCAGCGTCTATACTCGGGTGACAAAGGAATAACGTGTCCGCGAGAGCGTTGCGGGACTTGTCAAAAGCGAGTCGCGTTTCTGGTGACCAACACAATTTGCCGTCCTTCTGCTTGACCAACGAAGCGAGCTCGAATAACGGAGACTGCAGTTGTGCCGCGTTTGGTATAAACCTGTGGTAGTAATTGACAGAACCAAGGAAACGTTGCAGTGCTTTTTTAGAAACCGGAAGTGGCCAGTTTCGTATCTGATATACTCGCTCGGGTGGCGGGCTACAACCATCGCCGTTGACGACATGTCCGAGAAAAACTAGTTGTGGTACACCTAGTACGAATTTGCTGACGTTAATTGCGACGCCGAACTTTTGAAAACGCTCAAGTACAGATCGTAAGTGCGTTTCGTGTTCGGACTCGGACTGTGACGCGATCAAAACGTCGTCTATGTATGCGAACACGAAATCTAAACCGCGGAGAATGTCATTAACGAAACGCTGAAAAGTTTGGGCGGCGTTCTTCAACCCGAAACACATTACCGGAAATTCATACAGCCCGAAAGGTGTTGTTACAGCGGTTTTAGCGATGTCGTCGCGTGCGACGGGGATCTGATGATACGCGCGCACCAGATCGAGTTTCGAAAAAATAGTTTTACCGTGAAGATTGCTGGTGAAATCGTGAATGTGTGGTAAAGGGTACCGGTCCACCTTGGTGATTGCATTCAGCCTTCGGTAGTCACCACAAGGGCGAAACGATCCATCTTTCTTGCCGACAAGTAGCAAAGGGCTGGCCCACGCGCTGTCCGATGGACGGCAAATACCTGCGCGGAGCATAAAATCGAACTCCTTCCGAGCTGCACTGAGACGGTCAGGTGCGAGACGACGTGGTCGCGAAAACAACGGCGGTCCGGTGGTCGAAAGAACGTGTTCGACGTTGTGTGCGAAAACGGCTGGTATGGGGGATTCCCGCGTGACCTTAGGAAAATCTGCGATCAAGTTGGTCCATAAACGTGGCTGAGAGACCACGCAAATGGTCGGTGGAACTGTAGTCGCGGTAGCGATTTTGGATGCCAAACCCGAGTTCGAATCGACCAACCTGTTACGCCGAACGTCGACTACCAAACCGTAATAATGTAAGAAATCTGCCCCGATAATTCCTCGGGTAACATCTGCGATTTCAAAAGTCCACGTAAAGGGCCGGGTGAGCCCTAAATCGAGATAGAGCGTTTTTTGTCCGTAGGTTTGAATACGGGTGCCGTTAGCAGCGGTGAGCGTGATGTCGGACGTAGGGTGTTGACCGGCGGACGGCGGGAGGACAGAGATGTCGGCTCCCGAATCGATAAGAAAACGTCGACCGGAACGCACATCGGAAACGAAAACACGGTGGTTGCGTAGTGCGGCAGTGCGTAGTTCACCTCCGCCGCCCCTATTAGTTTTCCGGATACTTAAAAGTGCAAGGCGCTATGCATTTATGAGCGGACGCACCGAAACGATCGTGATAAAAACACATGCCGTTGTTTTTGTTATTGTTCGATCGTGATTTGGAGCGCGATCTCGAGCGGCTGTGATTAGACTTGTTGGCCTGCAGTGTGGCCAAACTAGCGACTTGTGCCGTGAGTGCTGCTATCGCGTTCTCGATTGAGCGGAATCGGTCGGTTGACGGTTCGGACGTGTTCACCGCGTGAACATCGTAAGTGGACGTCGCCTCCATGACCCGATCAGCGCGTGCTGCGAGTTCCTCCCAAGACCCATCTTGTCCAGAGATGATTGCGGCGGTTGTTGATGGCAATTTCTGTAGCCAAAATTGCTTGAGGGCGTCCTCGCCGATACTGTCTGGAAGTATGTAGCGCATGTCGCGCAACAATTGTGTTGGCCGTCTATCGCCTAAACCGCCTGGCTGGACGATGCTGCGAAAACGCGTAGTTTGGGGTACCGCGAATGCGGAGATGAGGCGCTGTTTTAGGCTCTCGTAACAAACTCCGGGCCCGATGAGGTCGCAAACTGTCTTGATGCCTTCCTCGTCTAACGCGGCGATAACGAAATTCGCTTTCGAGGTGTCGGAACGTAAACGGTGGTTCGCGAAAACGGCTTCGGCGTGGAAAAACCATTCACGTGGGGAGTGCTGCCAAAAATTAGGTAGACGCACTTGTGCGAAACTCGCGACGGACACGCTATCGGGCGGCGGGTTCGCGTTCTCGTTAGTCGGCGGTTGATTCTCACTCTCGAGTGTGAGAAGGTCACGTGTAGGATTGCCGAAATACATCGTGTGTTTATAAAAATGTAAAAAGTCGGATAGAAAACACGAGGTTACCAATTTGTGGCTTTGGTTACTGCGTTACCAAGATTTCCCCCCTATCACCAACGATGATAGGCCACAACAGGGAAAAAGGTTACCTTGAAAAAACTTAGAGACGAGAAATAAATGCTACTAAAAATATTTATTACACAAAAAGAATAATTACACGTGTTTTGGTTTAAAAGCGGGAGAAACGACTGGTGGCGGTCGGCGAACGAACGTTGATGAGGCGGGCCACGACTAACGCGGTGATCGCCACGATAAGCGTGGTGGGGGTCGCCACACTATCAATAATTTACAATTTCAATTTATATTGTGATTATAATAGTATTTATTAGTTTTATCTTGTTAAGTTTTTAATTTTGTTAATAAGTATTCGTTCCTCTTTCTAACTTAAAATGGGTAAAAGAAAAATTTCTAATGTTTGGACTTTTTTTACCAGAAGTACAGATAGAACACTTGCAAAATGTTGCAAATGTAAAAAAGAGTACAGAAACAGTGGCAATACCAGTAATCTCAAAGACCATCTTAAGAGAATGCACCCAGAAATACAATCTACTATAGTTGAGTCAGATGATGAAGATACTCAAAGTAGTCATTCAATATCCACATATTTTAAAAAACAAAATGTTTATGACCGTGACAGCAACCGTAAAAAGGAAATTTATCTATTTTAATGGTTTGTAAAGACTTCCAACCTTTTTCTATTGTTGAAGACACAGGATTCCAAAATCTAGTTAAAATACTTGATCCAAGGTATGTATTACCAAGTAGGCCAACGTTAAGAGACTCTCTATTAAAGCAAAATTATGAAATATGTAAAGAAAAATTATTTGCTCTACTTCAAAATGTTTGTCATGTTAGTTTGACATGCGGTTTATGGTCTTCCAGAGCAAATGAAAGTTTTTTAACAGTTACTTGTCATTTTATTGATAAAGACTATAAAATGCATTGTACAGTTTTGTCCACTAACAAAATGGACATTAATTATACTAGTGAGAATATTGCAACAGAAATAAACCTAATAATAAAAGATTGGGATATTGTTAGTAAAGTTGTTACAATAGTAACAGACAACGCATCTTCAATGATTAAAGCTTGTCAAATACTAAAAATACGCCACCTTCCTTGTTTTGCTCACACACTGAATTTGGTCGTCCAAGATTCATTAAAACTTAAAGAAGTTGATTGTGTTTTAAAAAAATGTAAAAGTTTGGTGACTTATTTTAAAAGCAGTAACATAGCAACACATAAGCTAATAACTGAGCAAGAAAATCAAAACAAAAAGCCTCTAAAAGTTATTCAGGAAGTTCCTACAAGGTGGAACAGCATGTATCATATGATAAAAAGAATACTAGAACTGAAGAATGATATAACAATTGTATTATTAAGAATGCCTAATGCACCTACAGTTTTAAATTTAGAAGACAGTTTGGTTCTACAAGATTTAATTGAAATATTGAGTTGTTTTGATGATGCAACCAAAAAAGTATCAGGTAATTTTTAATATAGAGTATAATGTTTAAAATATTTTTATTTTATATGATAATTTTCTGTTTAGGTAATTATGTTACCATTTCATTGATTATACCTTTAGTATATGGTATTTATAATCATCTTATTAATCTACAACCAAGTACTTCAGAAGGAAAGAGTATACTACAAAAGACAGTTGAAAGTGTTACAACAAGATTATTTAATTATGAGGAACGTACTTTACCTCGTTTAGCTACAATATTAGATCCAAGATTGAAAAAAGAGGCTTTTAGATCTTCTGATAATGCTAAATGTGCAGTTTCTTTACTTCAGAGCGAAATGTCTATGCAAGAATCATTATTACCCCAAAATCCAGAGGAAAGTCATGATACTACAGAATCGGCATCTAACTCTGATAAATCATTATTTGATTTTCTAGAGACAAGAATAGCTGAAAAAAGTAAAAACAGGACAGTGACTGCCAATTCAATCATTTATTTAAAAGAATACATGGAACGTCCTAATACAAATAATGGTATGGATTCTTTAATATTCTGGAATGTAAGTACCTTTAGTACCTACCTAAAAATTAAAATCTAAATAGTTACAAACTCATTTTAAATCAATAAAATTATAATTTTTATATTTCAGATTAATAATGATAGTCTTGGGACTATTCCTACTTGTGCTAAAAAAATCTTATGTGTTCCTGCCACTTCAGTCCCATCTGAAAGAATATATATGACTTCATATGACTTAGTTTATACCACCAATTAGTTTTATTTCCCCTGGTATTTTACCGTAGTAATCCTGCACGAAGTTACCGTTTTCTATTTACCATTTTATTTCACATTATAAGTGCCGGGCGAACATAATTTGCACTACTCCGGTAGAAACGAATCGGTTTATAAGTCATTAAAAATCTAAATATTGTACTACGACTTAGCCAAGCACATCCCTGGCTTCGTTAGGATGTCCCCTTTTTGGGAAATGCATTTTGGATACTTACAATTTGCATAAAGTGGTGGTGAGGTCGAGTTGTCCAGAAAACGGTATATCGGTGCAGGATTACGTGGTAAAATGTACTTAGGATCGCCAAAAACTGTGTTAAATATTAATTTTCCCCAAAAATGTAATCACAAAGTATTGGTGAGTAATTATTTTATTATATTATAAAATATCAAATTTTTTTATTATATTATATTTTAAATTAAATTTTTAAATTAAAATTTAAATATTTATTTAACAATATATTTATACATATTAGATTCATCAAAGGAGACAAATAATCATATTCATGAACAATTAGAAAGTATTGGTGAGTAATTATTTTATAATATTAAAAAATATCAAATCTGACTATGGACAAAACAAAAAATAATGTATTTGATTATCTGAAATTTTCAGATTTTATTGGTAATTACTTTATTTTTATTTTAATAATTATGAACAGTTACTTATTCTATTAAAAATTAAATATTTATTTAAAACAATATATTTATATAGATCCACCACAGGAGCCTATTGATTATTTATATAAACACCTACCAGTAAAAAAATATTCATTTTCGGATTTTATTGGTGAGTAATTATCTTATAATATTATAAAATATCAAATTAATTTATTATATTATATATTAGAGCAACCCAAAGAGGCTATTACACATTGTCAAATTAGGAAAAAAAAAGTTTAAGAAAATGTAAGCATAAATCTAGTTTAATTTTTTTTTTTCCAAATTAAATTTTTTTTTCTTCTATCTTACAAGGAAAAAACTAGTTGTGTTGCTGGTGCTATTGTTTTTGCAAAATCCTGAAGATTTACAGAACATTTTAAATAGTTTTGGTCGGATTAGGATTTGGGGAATCCTTGTGAAGTGCAATCAAATGTTTCTGATGGAACATTCTCTAATTTTAATTTATCCGAATATGTTGGTAGTATAGTACAGTTTTTGTGCAATAATTCCTCAATCAATGACATCAACAAATTGGCAAAGATGTACGTGGATAGTCAACCAAAATTAGTAAAAAAAAATAAAAATATAAAAAAATTGGCATATCAAGAAGCCAAGAACAAGATGAATGATTTCTTGTTAAAACAGATTTGTGAGTATTAAGCATTTATTATTTAACAATATTTAATAATAATATGACAAAAATTCAAATATTTACAGATGTAGCCTTAAAAAGTACTTCAATAATTTTAAAAATATTATTATGTTATATGTCGATTGTTGCAAGTTGCAACACATTATAGATGACTGCCTCTGGTGGCCGCAACTAGTGAAGGACATGGAGGCCGCCAGCTCACGAAAAGTTACCTCGACGGTCGCCAATCAGAAATGACAATTGGCGACCAAGTCATACGGAAAACCCTCACCAAGGGGTGCCCGCTGGGCAGCGAATACGGCCCTGACCTCTGGAAATTCGCTGTAAATCCACTCCTGTCAGAGGTGCTGCCCATAGGTACGGAGCTTGTCGCGTACGCAGATGATCTGGCGCTGCTGATTCGGGCAAAAACAGAGCCGAGCTGACCACGAGGGCAAACGCGCTTCTCGAGAGAGCGTCGCTATGGGCGAATCAGCGCAAACTTACCTTCTCAGTGACCAAGTCGCAAACGTTGTGGTTGAAAGGATCACTTTCCAAAACACCGGTCCTCCTTCTCGGCGCCGACAGAATAAAGCCAACCATGTCGGCGAAATACCTCGGTGTGACGTTTGACAAAGGCGCAAAGTTCAGCGACCACCTGGCGGAAAAATCGAAAAGTACAAAAGCCCTGTTCGGCCGCCTGCAAGGAGTTGCTAAGACCGTCTGGGGACTGAAATCTGGAGCATCGCTCCAGATCTACAAAACAGTATTCATACCACGGATGAGTTACGCGGCCTCGGTGTGGGCCATGGACTGCATGTCCCTGGCGCACCATCGAGGAAGAGACTACCGCCGCGGGCGATAACATGTGCATATAATACGTCGTCGACGGTGGCGCTGCAGGTACTAGCGGGGGTACCCCCCCTGGACCTGAAACTAAAGGAAATGGCTAAGATCAAGAAGGAGAGGACACCCTGGTAAGAAGCGGCGCATTGACGGCTGTAGAGGCTGGCTACAACCTGTCATATTATACGAGTGAAACCATTGACCTCTGGCAGCAACGATGGGTCGCCCCAGTGACAAGGGAAGGTGGACTTACGCCTGGTTCCCGGTCGCCCGCCTTCGGCTGGAGCGTGAGTGGTGCGTCATGGATCACTACACGACGCAGCTGATGGCCGGACACGGGGACTTCAATGGCAAACTCCACATGTTCAACCTAAGAGGCGATGCAGCTTGCCGCTGCGGGTCACTAAACCAGACCGTCGAGCATCTGCTGTTTGAATGGACTGTCGCCGATAGGGAAGGAGAAAAACTCGAGACCGTGGTGTGAGCGGCCGGAGCGGACTGGCTGTATGGTTCCGAATTCATGACCAGATCCGATGTCTTGTTCCGGGCGGTCAAACAGTTTGCACACGCAACACTGAACCGCACCGATGAAGGGTGAGCCCGGTAGACATTACTCGGCGTTAACGTAAGATTCCGACACGGGGCCCTGGTAAACAGTGAAAGCCAGGCGTCAAGGGGAAGAGGGATACCCTTCTAATCCGCACGGGAACAACTCGTCCTAGTGAGACATCAGCGACGTGAAAAAGTACAGCGACAAACCGGCATGGGATATCAAGCGATGGATATAACCCAAGGGTCGCGGGCCAAAGCAACCACGGAAGGACACATGTTAAAGAGAAAGGAAATTAAGCACAGATCTCCTACATGGTGGAACGGAACGCTGGGCCGAGAACTGAGCACCCTCGGCCGTTGGAAGGTGAATCTCAGAAATGCTGGCAATGCATTCGAACGACGGGCTGTGCACACCAAGTTCAAGAGGCTGAAAAAGGCCCACAAGAGAAATGGCTTCGAGGCCAGGCGCGACCTTGTAACGGAGACGGGGAATGAGAAACCTTTGGGCCCCGTCTTCAAAGGGCTAAAGAAAGGCGGTACTAGACCCTCTGAGAGCCATCCAACAGCCGTCCGCAAAAGCAACGGCACGTTCACCACGTCACTGAGGGAAACCGGGGAGAAGCTGTTGGATACCCTGGTTCCCAGCGACAGTTACGATAACGAGTGTCCTGAGCAAAGAGCGGCCAGGACAGAGACGGGAGAATGGTCCGAGAACCCCGGCACATCGAACCCTGCGACGTAAAGGAGGTCAAAAGGGCCATATCGCGGATGGCACCTAAAAAGTCCCCGGGCATGGACGGTATAACGGCCAGAATCCTGAGGCAAGCCTGGCCGGTGCTCGGGGAAGGCATAACTTTTGCATTCAACAACTGCCTCAGGGCGAAAAGATTCCCGAGCACATGGAAGGCGGCCAGGCTCGTGGCGATCAAGAAATCACCCGACAAAGACCCGGCGGAGGCTAAATCATACCGTTCCAATAAGCCTCCTACTCGTACTATCTAAATCACTTGAACATGTGATAGGAGAGAGGATGAGACGCGAAACAAACGCACGTATGTCGAAAAGACAGTTCGGGTTCACGAGGAACCTCTCTACGATCGACGCTATCCTACACGTCCTCGACTGGTCAAAGGCAAGAACGGAGAAATATGTCCACGCGATCTGCCTGGACATCTCGGGCGCGTTCGACTGCCTCTGGTGGCCGCAACTAGTGAAGGACATGGAGGCCGCCAGCTCACGAAAAGTTACCTCGACGGTCGCCAATCAGAAATGACAATTGGCGACCAAGTCATACGGAAAACCCTCACCAAGGGGTGCCCGCTGGGCAGCGAATACGGCCCTGACCTCTGGAAATTCGCTGTAAATCCACTCCTGTCAGAGGTGCTGCCCATAGGTACGGAGCTTGTCGCGTACGCAGATGATCTGGTGCTGCTGATTCGGGCAAAAACAGAGCCGAGCTGACCACGAGGGCAAACTTACCTTCTCAGCGACCAAGTCGCAAACGTTGTGGTTGAAAGGATCACTATCCAAAACACCAGTCCTCCTTTTCGGGGCCGACAGAATAAAGCCAACCATGTCGGCGAAATACCTCGGTGTGACGTTTGACAAAGGCGCAAAGTTCAGCGACCACCTGGCGGAAAAATCAAAAAGTACAAAAGCCCTGTTCGGCCGCCTGCAAGGAGTTGCTAAGACCGTCTGGGGACTGAAATCTGGAGCATCGCTCCAGATCTACAAAACAGTATTCATACCACGGATGAGTTACGCGGCCTCGGTGTGGGCCATGGACTGCATGTCCCTGGCGCACCATCGAGGAAGAGACTACCGCCGCGGGCGATAACATGTGCATATAATACGTCGTCGACGGTGGCGCTGCAGGTACTAGCGGGGGTACCCCCCCTGGACCTGAAACTAAAGGAAATGGCTAAGATCGAGAAGGAGAGGACACCCTGGTAAGAAGCGGCGCATTGACGGCTGTAGAGGCTGGCTACAACCTGTCATATTATACGAGTGAAACCATTGACCTCTGGCAGCAACGATGGGTCGCCCCAGTGACAAGGGAAGGTGGACTTACGCCTGGTTCCCGGTCGCCCGCCTTCGGCTGGAGCGTGAGTGGTGCGTCATGGATCACTACACGACGCAGCTGATGGCCGGACACGGGGACTTCAATGGCAAACTCCACATGTTCAACCTAAGAGGCGATGCAGCTTGCCGCTGCGGGTCACTAAACCAGACCGTCGAGCATCTGCTGTTTGAATGGACTGTCGCCGATAGGGAAGGAGAAAAACTCGAGACCGTGGTGTGAGCGGCCGGAGCGGACTGGCTGTATGGTTCCGAATTCATGACCAGATCCGATGTCTTGTTCCGTATCAATATCATTGTAATTTATGTATTATTTAAATATTGAATTAACACTGCCCACGCCGCCGTCGATAAACGATCGGCGGCCTGTTATCGTGTTATGCAGTGACGACAAAAACGTGCCGACGCTGTGCGCAATAAAACAATGCCGTCGACGTTACATCGCCTTCTTCGATATAATTTCCTCATTTTCGGCCGACCGTCAACGCGTACTTAACGAATAATGATAGCATTGACAGACTAAATAGATTTTTAATGCTGACTCCGTGTGCAACAACACGATGTGTGAACAATAATTGAAAATGCGTATGTTATTGACATTTTATAGGATATCTATGCACTGGTACCAATGAACGACAAAACGCAGCCATCGCCGCCGATGACCACCAACATAATAATTCACCTGGTGGCGCATCTAACAGTCGCCGGTACCTGTTGACTCAAGCGCGTAATATACGATAATTTAAAATAACTAACTACTGAATATTGTATATACATTTTTTACAAGTATAGAATGGGGCTCTCCAATAAAATACAGTATTCATATTAAAATTAAAAATATACAATATAATTGTAATCACGTTTCATTAGCATTCAGGTGTTATCAATGACTTGATGACATGAATTTTACGATTATAATATTGTAAATATAGATACAATGAGATAGTTTTCTTTTAATTTCTATTTGAAAATTCAACATGAAAAACAGAAACCTTCATACCTATGTTTATATTTAGAAATACTAGTAGAAGCATGAAATGAAACACATAACGAATGTGTGAACAACGGCGGCGCGGTTGTGATTCTTTTTTATGAAAGTTTTGTTTAATTTTTGGACGGTACGCGGAACCCTTGAGGCCCTTCCACGGAACCCCGGGGTTCCGCGGACCACCTTTCGGGAATCCCTGACGTATTAAATAAGTGGTGAAGTGATTTATGGACAAATAAGGTACATATCCCTTGAACGTAGCTAATTCATTGTATAACACTAGTGTAGAAGACGAATTAAACGAAACGAATAGACAAATTGAATTATTAAGCCCGATTAGAATCCCAGGCCAGTTGAAAACCCAGTTAGAAGCCCAGTTAAAAGATAACCCAAGTAGAAACCCAAGCCCAGCACTTAAACCCACTACGCGTAGCACAGTTACAGAGAGTTTAGAATTTCAATCATTAGATTATACAACTAAAGAGCGCGCAAAGAAAATGGTGGTTATAAGATTAGAAGACGCTTTTAAATTAATACCACTATGTACAGGAATAGACGATATTTATCAATTTATAAATGCATGCGACATGGCAGTAAGCTTAGTAGAGGAGGCAAATGCACCAACGTTAGTCAAATATATTACTACAAGGTTAACAGGTAGAGCATTAGAAATGATTAAATATAAAAACGTGTCAAAGTGGACATATATAAAAAGTTATTTAACAGACGCATTCGAGGTCACCGCTACGGCTTCAACCTTACAAATACAACTAAATTCTATTAGGATGCACAATAACGAAGACGTAAATGATTATTGCCATAGAGTAGAAAAATTATATTACCAACTATGTACCGCCAGTACACTAGGTAAAATAGATACAGAAGCAAAAATTATACATGAAACACTTAAAGAACAAACGTTAGCAAACTTTATTAAAGGATTAGTAGAACCGATTAGGACAATAGTAAAATCACGTAATCCGAAAACCCTTGAAATGGCTAAACAGTTATCAAAAGCTGAAGAGGTCGAATATAATACGGAGAGGGATAATTATAGGCGTAGAAATGAAAATTCAAACAACAGAAGTAGTTTTTCACGTAACAATAGTAATAATTATCAGAGAACGAATAATACGAATTACAATAACAGAAACAACGGAAATTTTCCATAAAATAACTTTACGAAACCAAATAATTTTACGCGAACAAATAATTACCAACGAACAGATAATTTTTCGCAACCAAATAATTCTAACAGGCCAGTAATAAAATGCTATAATTGTAATGGAAATCATTATGCATCGCAGTGTAGAAACAATCCAAGAACTAACTATGCAAATAACAGTAGCAACAACCGTCCACCTAATAGAAACAATTTTACGCAACCACCAACGAACTATAATATACAAGTAGCAACATGCACATATTGCAATCGAAACGGGCATAATATTAATGCATGTTACAAAAAACGAAACGATGAAAGTAGACACGGCAATAACTCGGGAAACGCCAACGTATGGAACTCGTTCGATAAACCAGATTATCGCAGAACAACCAATGCACGATGTTACCACATCGTTACAACTATAGAAAATAACCATATAACATTTAACTCGTCCGCTGCTAAAACAAAAAAATTACACTTAATGATAGATACAGGTAGTCAGGTAAACATACTCAAAATAAATTGCTTGCGCGAAGATTTAGAAGTAGACGAAACTCAAAGAATAAATTTACGTGGGATAAACGAGGACCTCATTCAAACTATAGGGAAATTAATAATACCAATAGAATTAAACGGAAAAAATATCAGTGCAGAATTTCATATAGTAGGAACACGATTTCCAATTCCCAAGGACGGTATTCTAGGAAACGAGTTTCTCTCAGCTAATAATGTAATAGTAGATGTAGCGAAAAACAAGTTGATTATCCAAACGACCTCCCATTCACCAAAAATGATTAATGAAATCGTAGAGGAAACCAGTTCTATTAAATTAAAACCACGAACTGAAACTATTATAGGAATTTTGATTGCCGACCCATTAGTTGAAAACAAGAATATTCTAATACACAATCAACAATTAGTAAAGGACGTGTTTTGTAGCAATACAGTATCCATCGTTAACAACGGTAGGGCAATAGTTAGCATGATGAACATATCAGAAGAAATAAAGACTCTAACCAAAACTGATTTAAACAAAATACTTTACAATACTGAGTACGAAATATATTCAGTTGAAACAAAAAACAATCACAACGAACGTATAGCAAGACTAAAACAAATGATAATAACTGAACACATGGACGAAACTGAAAAACAATCTATTTATGAGATATGTGAACGATACAATGATATATTTCATATGGAAGGGGATATTTTAACTTTTACAACCGCGGGTACACACTCTATTAAATTAAAGCAGGACCAACCACCCATATATCGTAGACCTTATAGATTACCTCATGCACAACAAGACGAAATAAACTCGCAAATTAAAAAAATGGAAGAAAATGGAATTATTGAGAATTCTAGGAGTCCCTGGAATTCCCCTTTGCTGTTAGTACAAAAGAAAATGGATAATTCAGGCAAACAAAATTTCAGAGTAGTGGTAGATTTTAGGGCACTTAATGAGGTGACCATAAATGAATTTCACCCTTTGCCAAATATTACAGAAATACTAGATCAGCTAGGAAATAGCCAGTTATTCAGTAGTCTCGACTTGTCTTCGGGGTTTTATCAAGTGATGATGGACAAAGGCTCACGGGAGTTAAAGGCCAAGGTCACTGGCATTTTAAACGAATGATTCAGGGAATGAAGACGAGTCCCGGAACTTTCCAAAGAATTATGAATTCAGCCTTAGCAGGTTTAATAGGAATTAAATGCTTAGTATATTTAGACGACATAATCGTATACGGGAAAAATTTTTATGATCATAACAAAAAGCTAATAGACGTTTTCGAGCGATTAAAAACTAACAATTTGAAATTACAACCAGACAAGTGTAATTTCTTAAAAAGAGAATGTATATACTTAGGTCATGTCATTACGAACGACGGGATAAAACCAGATGTGCGTAAATTAAAAGCAGTAGTAGAATTCCCAGAACCAACAACAGTAAAACACATATAGTCGTTTTTAGGATTAAGCGGTTATTACAGGAAGTTCATAAATTCGTATAGTGCAATAGCAAAACCATTAACTAATCTTTTAAAAAAGGACACTAAATTCGTATGGAGTAACGAGTGTCAAAAATCATTAGATACCTTGAAAACAGCATTATGCTCCAAACCAGTTCTTAAATATCCTGATTTTACAAAGACCTTATTAACTACGGACGCGAGCAACAAGGCGCTCGGAGCCATATTATCTCAAGGTGAAATAGGTAAAGATTTGCCAATTTGTTATGCATCACGCACATTAAATAAAAGTGAAAGCAATTATTCAACAACTTAATTAGAATGTCTTGCAATAATTTTTGGAGTTAAGCAATTTAAATCATACCTCGGACATATCTCGGAGATGGCGATCTCATTGTGCATTGGTGGTTCAATTCACCCGGCCAAAGCTAATCGCCCTTTAGAAAATCGTATAAAATCAACCCTTTGACTTGTCGTTTTGAAACTTACACACATTGTAGAAAGTACCTCGAGCTACCATGCCTGTGATTTTGGTGAACCTACTTCATATATCACGTAGACGGCGATCTCATTGTGCATTGGTGGTCTAATGATGTATTCACCCGGCAACAGCTAAACGCACTTTAGAAAATCGTATAAAATCAAACCTTTGACTTGTCGTTTTGAAACTTACACACATCGTAGAAAGTACCTCGAGCTACCATGCCTGTAAGTTTGGTTAGCCAACTACAAATATCTCGGAGACGGCGATCTCATTGTGCATTGGTGGTTCAATTCACCCGGCCATAGCTAATCGCACTTTAGAAAATCGTATAAAATCAACCCTTTGACTTGTCGTTTTTAAACTTACACACATTGTAGAAAGTACCTCGAGCTACCATGCCTGTGATTTTGGTGAACCTACTACAAAATATATCACGGAGACGGTGACCACATTGTGCATTCTCGGTCTACCCCGGGACTCACCCAGCAAACCCAATACTTGCTTAAAAAAAATATATAAAATAAACCCTTTAACCTGTCGTTTTGAAACTTACACACATCGTAGAAGGTACCTCGAGCTATTATGCCTGTGATTTTGGTGACCCTACTACAAATATCACGGAGACGGTGATCTCATTGTGCATTGTCGGTACAGCGATCAGCATACGCGTACTGTATTACTATAAATTACGTACAATCGTGTTTTAAAAAATTCCAAAAATCGTATAAAATCAACCCTTTGACTGATCATTTTAAAACTTACACACATCGTAGAAAGTAATACGGTCTACCATACCCGTGAATTTAGTTAGCCTACTACAAATATCAAGGAGACGGTGACCACATTGTGCATTGTCGGTCTACCCCGGGACTCACCCGGCAAACCTAATACTTGCTTAAAAAAAATATATAAAATCAACCCTTTGACCGATCGTTTTGAAACGTACACACATCGTAGAAAGTACCTCGAGCTACCAAGCCTGTGAGTTTGGTTAGCCAACTACAAATATCTCGGAGACAGCGATCTCATTGTGCATTGGTGGTTCAATTCACCCGGCCACAGCTAATCGCCCTTTAGAAAATCGTATAAAATCAACCCTTTGACCTGTCGTTTTGAAACTTACATACATCGTAGAAAGTACCTCGAGCTACCATGCCTGTGATTTTGGTGAACCTACTACAAATATCGCGGAGACAGTGATCTCATTGTGCATTGTCGGTACAGCAATGAGCATACGCGTGCTGTATAACTTTAAATAACGTACAATCGTGTTTTAAAAAATTCCAAAAATCTTATAAAATCACACCTTTGACCTGTCGTTTTGAAACTTACACACATCGTAAAAAACACCTCGATCTGACATGCCTGTGATATTGGTGAACCTACTACAAATATCACGGGGACGGTGATCTCATTGTGCATTGTCGGTACAGCGATCAGCATACGCGTGCTGTATAACTATAAATTACGTACAATCGTGTTTTCAAAAATTTCCAAAAATCGTATAAAATCAACCCTTTGACTGATCGTTTTAAAACTTACACACATCGTAGAAAGTAATACGGTCTACCATACCCATGAATTTGGTTAGCCTACTACAAATATCAAGGAGACGGTGACCACATTGTGCATTATCGGTCTACCCCGGGACTCACCCGGCAAACCCAATACTTGCTTATAAAACATATATAAAATCAACCCTCTGACCGATCGTTTTGAAACGTACACACATCGTAGAAAGTACCTCGAGCTACCATGCCTGTGAGTTTGGTTAGCCAACTACAAATATCTCGGAGACATCGATCTCATTGTGCATTGGTGGTTCAATTCTACCAGCCACAGCTAATCGTCCTTTAGAAAATCCTATAAAATCAACCCTTTGACTTGTCGTTTTGAAACTTACACACATCGTAGAAAGTACCTTGATCTACTATGCCTGTGATTTTGGTGAACCTACTACAAATATCACGGAGACGGTGATCTCATTGTGCATTGTCGGTACAGCGATCAGCATACGCGTGCTGTATAACTATAAATTACGTACAATCGTGTTTTAAAAAATTCCAAAAATCTTATAAAATCAACCCTTTGACCTGTCGTTTTGAAACTTACACACATCGTAGAAAGTAATACGGTCTACCATACCCGTGAATTTAGTTAGCCTACTACAAATATCAAGGAGACGGTGACCACATTGTGCATTGTCGGTCTACCCCGGGACTCACCCGGCAAACCCAATACTTGCTTAAAAAAAATATATAAAATCAACCCTTTGACCGATCGTTTTGAAACGTACACACATCGTAGAAAGTACCTCGAGCTACCAAGCCTGTGAGTTTGGTTAGCCAACTACAAATATCTCGGAGACAGCGATCTCATTGTGCATTGGTGGTTCAATTCACCCGGCCACAGCTAATCGCCCTTTAGAAAATCGTATAAAATCAACCCTTTGACTTGTCGTTTTGAAACTTACACACATTGTAGAGAATACCTCGAGCTACCATGCCTGTGATTTTGGTGAACCTACTACAAAATATATTACGGAGACGGTGACCACATTGTGCATTCTCGGTCTACCCCGGGACTCACCCGGCAAACCCAATACTTGCTTATAAAACATATATAAAATCAACCCTCTGACTGATCGTTTTGAAACGTACACACATCGTAGAAAGTACCTCGAGCTACCATGCCTGTGAGTTTGGTTAGCCAACTACAAATATCTCGGAGACATCGATCTCATTGTGCATTGGTGGTTCAATTCACCCGGCCACAGCTAATCGTCCTTTAGAAAATCTTATAAAATCACCCCTTTGACCTGTCGTTTTGAAACTTACACACATCGTAAAAAACACCTCGAGCTGACATGCCTGTGATATTGGTGAACCTACTACAAATATCACGGGGACGGTGATCTCATTGTGCATTGTCGGTACAGCGATCAGCATACGCGTGCTGTATAACTATAAATTACGTACAATCGTGTTTTCAAAAATTTCCAAAAATCGTATAAAATCAACCCTTTGACTGATCGTTTTAAAACTTACACACATCGTAGAAAGTAATACGGTCTACCATACCCATGAATTTGGTTAGCCTACTACAAATATCAAGGAGACGGTGACCACATTGTGCATTATCGGTCTACCCCGGGACTCACCCGGCAAACCCAATACTTGCTTATAAAACATATATAAAATCAACCCTCTGACCGATCGTTTTGAAACGTACACACATCGTAGAAAGTACCTCGAGCTACCATGCCTGTGAATTTGGTTAGCCAACTACAAATATCTCGGAGACATCGATCTCATTGTGCATTGGTGGTTCAATTCACCCGGCCACAGCTAATCGTCCTTTAGAAAATCGTATAAAATCAACCCTTTGACTTGTCGTTTTGAAACTTACACACATCGTAGAAAGTACCTTGATCTACCATGCCTGTGATTTTGGTGAACCTACTACAAATATCACGGAGACGGTGATCTCATTGTGCATTGTCGGTACAGCGATCAGCATACGCGTGCTGTATAACTATAAATTACGTACAATCGTGTTTTAAAAAATTCCAAAAATCTTATAAAATCAACCCTTTGACCTGTCGTTTTGAAACTTACATACATCGTAGAAAGTACCTCGAGCTACCATGCCTGTGATTTTGGTGAACCTACTACAAATATCGCGGAGACGGTGATCTCATTGTGCATTGTCGGTACAGCGATCAGCATACGCGTGCTGTATAACTTTAAATGACGTAAAATCGTGTTTTAAAAAATCCCAAAAATCTTATAAAATCACCCCTTTGACCTGTCGTTTTGAAACTTATACACATCGTAAAAAACACCTCGATCTGACATGCCTGTGATATTGGTGAACCTACTACAAATATCACGGGGACGGTGATCTCATTGTGCATTGTCGGTACAGCGATCAGCATACGCGTGCTGTATAACTATAAATTACGTACAATCGTGTTTTCAAAAATTTCCAAAAATCGTATAAAATCAACCCTTTGACTGATCTTTTTAAAACTTACACACATCGTAGAAAGTAATACGGTCTACCATACCCGTAAATTTAGTTAGCCTACTACAAATATCAAGGAGACGTTGACCACATTGTGCATTGTCGGTCTACCCCGGGACTCACCCGGCAAACCCAATACTTGCTTAAAAAAAATATATAAAATCAACCCTTTGACCTGTCGTTTTGAAACTTACATACATCGTAGAAAGTACCTCGAGCTACAATGCCTGTGATTTTGGTGAACCTACTACAAATATCACGGAGACGGTGATCTCATTGTGCATTGTCGGTACAGCGATCAGCATACGCGTGCTGTATAACTATAAATTACGTACAATCGTGTTTTAAAAAATTCCAAAAATCTTATAAAATCAACCCTTTGACCTGTCGTTTTGAAACTTACACACATCGTAAAAAACACCTCGAGCTGACATGCCTGTGATTTTGGTGAACCTACTACAAATATCACGGAGACGGTGATCTCATTGTGCATTGTCGGTACAGCGATCAGCATACGCGTGCTGTATAACTATAAATTACGTAGAATCGTGTTTTCAAAAATTTCCAAAAATCGTATAAAATCAACCCTTTGACTGATCATTTTAAAACTTACACACATCGTAGAAAGTAATACGGTCTAACATACCCGTGAATTTAGTTAGCCTACTACAAATATCAAGGAGACGGTGACCACATTGTGCATTGTCGGTCTACCCCGGGACTCACCCGGCAAACCCAATACTTGCTTAAAAAAAATATATAAAATCAACCCTTTGACCGATCGTTTTGAAACGTACACACATCGTAGAAAGTACCTCGAGCTACCAAGCCTGTGAGTTTGGTTAGCCAACTACAAATATCTCGGAGACAGCGATCTCATTGTGCATTGGTGGTTCAATTCACCCGGCCACAGCTAATCGCCCTTTAGAAAATCGTATAAAATCAACCCTTTGACTTGTCGTTTTGAAACTTACACACATTGTAGAGAATACCTCGAGCTACCATGCCTGTGATTTTGGTGAACCTACTACAAAATATATTACGGAGACGGTGACCACATTGTGCATTCTCGGTCTACCCCGGGACTCACCCGGCAAACCCAATACTTGCTTATAAAACATATATAAAATCAACCCTCTGACTGATCGTTTTGAAACGTACACACATCGTAGAAAGTACCTCGAGCTACCATGCCTGTGAGTTTGGTTAGCCAACTACAAATATCTCGGAGACATCGATCTCATTGTGCATTGGTGGTTCAATTCACCCGGCCACAGCTAATCGTCCTTTAGAAAATCTTATAAAATCACCCCTTTGACCTGTCGTTTTGAAACTTACACACATCGTAAAAAACACCTCGAGCTGACATGCCTGTGATATTGGTGAACCTACTACAAATATCACGGGGACGGTGATCTCATTGTGCATTGTCGGTACAGCGATCAGCATACGCGTGCTGTATAACTATAAATTACGTACAATCGTGTTTTAAAAAATTCCAAAAATCTTATAAAATCAACCCTTTGACCTGTCGTTTTGAAACTTACACACATCGTAGAAAGTAATACGGTCTACCATACCCGTAAATTTAGTTAGCCTACTACAAATATCAAGGAGACGGTGACCACATTGTGCATTGTCGGTCTACCCCGGGACTCACCCGGCAAACCCAATACTTGCTTAAAAAAAATATATAAAATCAACCCTTTGACCTGTCGTTTTGAAACTTACATACATCGTAGAAAGTACCTCGAGCTACCATGCCTGTGATTTTGGTGAACCTACTACAAATATCGCGGAGACAGTGATCTCATTGTGCATTGTCGGTACAGCGATCAGCATACGCGTGCTGTATAACTTTAAATAACGTACAATCGTGTTTTAAAAAATTCCAAAAATCTTATAAAATCACCCCTTTGACCTGTCGTTTTGAAACTTACACACATCGTAGAACGTACCTCGAGCTACAATGCCTGTGATTTTGGTGAACCTACTACAAATATCACGGAGACGGTGATCTCATTGTGCATTGTCGGTACAGCGATCAGCATACGCGTGCTGTATAACTATAAATTACGTACAATCGTGTTTTCAAAAATTTCCAAAAATCGTATAAAATCAACCCTTTGACTGATCGTTTTAAAACTTACACGCATCGTAGAAAGTAATACGGTCTACCATACCCATGAATTTGGTTAGCCTACTACAAATATCAAGGAGACGGTGACCACATTGTGCATTATCGGTCTACCGCGGGACTCACCCGGCAAACCCAATACTTGCTTAAAAAACATATATAAAATCAACCCTCTGACCGATCGTTTTGAAACGTACACACATCGTAGAAAGTACCTCGAGCTACCATGCCTGTGAGTTTGGTTAGCCAACTACAAATATCTCGGAGACATCGATCTCATTGTGCATTGGTGGTTCAATTCACCCGGCCACAGCTAATCGTCCTTTAGAAAATCGTATAAAATCAACCCTTTGACTCGTCGTTTTGAAACTTACACACATCGTAGAAAGTACCTTGATCTACCATGCCTGTGATTTTGGTGAACCTACTACAAATATCACGGAGACGGTGATCTCATTGTGCATTGTCGGTACAGCGATCAGCATACGCGTGCTGTATAACTATAAATTACGTACAATCGTGTTTTAAAAAATTCCAAAAATCTTATAAAATCAACCCTTTGACCTGTCGTTTTGAAACTTACATACATCGTAGAAAGTACCTCGAGCTACCATGCCTGTGATTTTGGTGAACCTACTACAAATATCGCGGAGACGGTGATCTCATTGTGCATTGTCGGTACAGCGATCAGCATACGCGTGCTGTATAACTTTAAATGACGTAAAATCGTGTTTTAAAAAATCCCAAAAATCTTATAAAATCACCCCTTTGACCTGTCGTTTTGAAACTTACACACATCGTAAAAAACACCTCGATCTGACATGCCTGTGATATTGGTGAACCTACTACAAATATCACGGGGACGGTGATCTCATTGTGCATTGTCGGTACAGCGATCAGCATACGCGTGCTGTATAACTATAAATTACGTACAATCGTGTTTTCAAAAATTTCCAAAAATCGTATAAAATCAACCCTTTGACTGATCTTTTTAAAACTTACACACATCGTAGAAAGTAATACGGTCTACCATACCCGTAAATTTAGTTAGCCTACTACAAATATCAAGGAGACGGTGACCACATTGTGCATTGTCGGTCTACCCCGGGACTCACCCGGCAAACCCAATACTTGCTTAAAAAAAATATATAAAATCAACCCTTTGACCTGTCGTTTTGAAACTTACATACATCGTAGAAAGTACCTCGAGCTACCATGCCTGTGATTTTGGTGAACCTACTACAAATATCGCGGAGACAGTGATCTCATTGTGCATTGTCGGTACAGCGATCAGCATACGCGTGCTGTATAACTTTAAATAACGTACAATCGTGTTTTAAAAAATTCCAAAAATCTTATAAAATCACCCCTTTGACCTGTCGTTTTGAAACTTACACACATCGTAGAATGTACCTCGAGCTACAATGCCTGTGATTTTGGTGAACCTACTACAAATATCACGGAGACGGTGATCTCATTGTGCATTGTCGGTACAGCGATCAGCATACGCGTGCTGTATAACTATAAATTACGTACAATCGTGTTTTAAAAAATTCCAAAAATCTTATAAAATCAACCCTTTGACCTGTCGTTTTGAAACTTACACACATCGTAGAAAGTAATACGGTCTACCATACCCGTAAATTTAGTTAGCCTACTACAAATATCAAGGAGACGGTGACCACATTGTGCATTGTCGGTCTACCCCGGGACTCACCCGGCAAACCCAATACTTGCTTAAAAAAAATATATAAAATCAACCCTTTGACCTGTCGTTTTGAAACTTACATACATCGTAGAAAGTACCTCGAGCTACCATGCCTGTGATTTTGGTGAACCTACTACAAATATCGCGGAGACAGTGATCTCATTGTGCATTGTCGGTACAGCGATCAGCATACGCGTGCTGTATAACTTTAAATAACGTAAAATCGTGTTTTAAAAAATCCCAAAAATCTTATAAAATCACCCCTTTGACCTGTCGTTTTGAAACTTACACACATCGTAAAAAACACCTCGAGCTGACATGCCTGTGATATTGGTGAACCTACTACAAATATCACGGGGACGGTGATCTCATTGTGCATTGTCGGTACAGCGATCAGCATACGCGTGCTGTATAACTATAAATTACGTACAATCGTGTTTTAAAAAATTCCAAAAATCTTATAAAATCAACCCTTTGACCTGTCGTTTTGAAACTTACACACATCGTAAAAAACACCTCGAGCTGACATGCCTGTGATTTTGGTGAACCTACTACGAATATCACGGAGACGGTGATCTCATTGTGCATTGTCGGTACAGCGATCAGCATACGCGTGCTGTATAACTATAAATTACGTACAATCGTGTTTTCAAAAATTTCCAAAAATCGTATAAAATCAACCCTTTGACTGATCATTTTAAAACTTACACACATCGTAGAAAGTAATACGGTCTACCATACCCATGAATTTGGTTAGCCTACTACAAATATCAAGGAGACGGTGACCACATTGTGCATTATCGGTCTACCCCGGGACTCACCTTGCAAACCCAATACTTGCTAAAAAAACATATATAAAATCAACCCTCTGACCGATCGTTTTGAAACGTACACACATCGTAGAAAGTACCTCGAGCTACCATGCCTGTGATTTTGGTGAACCTACTACAAATATCAAGGAGACGGTGACCACATTGTGCATTATCGGTCTACCCCGGGACTCACCTTGCAAACCCAAAACTTGCTTAAAAAAAATATATAAAACCAACCCTTTGACCTGTCGTTTTGAAACTTACACACATCGTAGAAAGTACCTCGAGCTACAATGCCTGTGATTTTGGTGAACCTACTACAAATATCACGGAGACGGTGATCTCATTGTGCATTGTCGGTACAGCGATCAGCATACGCGTGCTGTATAACTATAAATTACGTACAATCGTGTTTTAAAAAATTCCAAAAATCGTATAAAATCAACCCTTTGACTGATCGTTTTAAAACTTACACACATCGTAGAAAGTAATACGGTCTACCATACCCGTGAATTTAGTTAGCCTACTACAAATATCAAGGAGACGGTGACCACATTGTGCATTGTCGGTGTACCCCGGGACTCACCCGGCAAACCTAATACTTGCTTAAAAAAAATATATAAAATCAACCCTTTGACCGATCGTTTTGAAACGTACACACATCGTAGAAAGTACCTCGAGCTACCAAGCCTGTGAGTTTGGTTAGCCAACTACAAATATCTCGGAGACAGCGATCTCATTGTGCATTGGTGGTTCAATTCACCCGGCCACAGCTAATCGCCCTTTAGAAAATCGTATAAAATCACCCCTTTGACCTGTCGTTTTGAAACTTACACACATCGTAGAACGTACCTCGAGCTACAATGCCTGTGATTTTGGTGAACCTACTACAAATATCACGGAGACGGTGATCTCATTGTGCATTGTCGGTACAGCGATCAGCATACGCGTGCTGTATAACTATAAATTACGTACAATCGTGTTTTCAAAAATTTCCAAAAATCGTATAAAATCAACCCTTTGACTGATCGTTTTAAAACTTACACGCATCGTAGAAAGTAATACGGTCTACCATACCCATGAATTTGGTTAGCCTACTACAAATATCAAGGAGACGGTGACCACATTGTGCATTATCGGTCTACCCCGGGACTCACCCGGCAAACCCAATACTTGCTTAAAAAACATATATAAAATCAACCCTCTGGCCGATCGTTTTGAAACGTACACACATCGTAGAAAGTACCTCGAGCTACCATGCCTGTGAGTTTGGTTAGCCAACTACAAATATCTCGGAGACATCGATCTCATTGTGCATTGGTGGTTCAATTCACCCGGCCACAGCTAATCGTCCTTTAGAAAATCGTATAAAATCAACCCTTTGACTTGTCGTTTTGAAACTTACACACATCGTAGAAAGTACCTTGATCTACCATGCCTGTGATTTTGGTGAACCTACTACAAATATCACGGAGACGGTGATCTCATTGTGCATTGTCGGTACAGCGATCAGCATACGCGTGCTGTATAACTATAAATTACGTACAATCTTGTTTTAAAAAATTCCAAAAATCTTATAAAATCAACACTTTGACCTGTCGTTTTGAAACTTACACACATCGTAGAAAGTAATACGGTCTACCATACCCGTAAATTTAGTTAGCCTACTACAAATATCAAGGAGACGGTGACCACATTGTGCATTGTCGGTCTATACCCGGGACTCACCCGGCAAACCCAATACTTGCTTAAAAAAAATATATAAAATCAACCCTTTGACCTGTCGTTTTGAAACTTACATACATCGTAGAAAGTACCTCGAGCTACCATGCCTGTGATTTTGGTGAACCTACTACAAATATCGCGGAGACGGTGATCTCATTGTGCATTGTCGGTACAGCGATCAGCATACGCGTGCTGTATAACTTTAAATGACGTAAAATCGTGTTTTAAAAAATCCCAAAAATCTTATAAAATCACCCCTTTGACCTGTCGTTTTGAAACTTACACACATCGTAAAAAACACCTCGAGCTGACATGCCTGTGATATTGGTGAACCTACTACAAATATCACGGGGACGGTGATCTCATTGTGCATTGTCGGTACAGCGATCAGCATACGCGTGCTGTATAACTATAAATTACGTACAATCGTGTTTTCAAAAATTTCCAAAAATCGTATAAAATCAACCCTTTGACTGATCGTTTTAAAACTTACACACATCGTAGAAAGTAATACGGTCTACCATACCCGTGAATTTAGTTAGCCTACTACAAATATCAAGGAGACGGTGACCACATTGTGCATTGTCGGTCTACCCCGGGACTCACCCGGCAAACCCAATACTTGCTTAAAAAAAATATATAAAATCAACCCTTTGACCTGTCGTTTTGAAACTTACATACATCGTAGAAAGTACCTCGAGCTACCATGCCTGTGATTTTGGTGAACCTACTACAAATATCGCGGAGACGGTGATCTCATTGTGCATTGTCGGTACAGCGATCAGCATACGCGTGCTGTATAACTTTAAATGACGTAAAATCGTGTTTTAAAAAATCCCAAAAATCTTATAAAATCACCCCTTTGACCTGTCGTTTTGAAACTTACACACATCGTAGAAAGTACCTCGAGCTACAATGCCTGTGATTTTGGTTAGCCAACTACAAATATCTCGGAGACATCGATCTCATTGTGCATTGGTGGTTCAATTCACCCGGCCACAGCTAATCGTCCTTTAGAAAATCTTATAAAATCACCCCTTTGACCTGTCGTTTTGAAACTTACACACATCGTAAAAAACACCTCGAGCTGACATGCCTGTGATATTGGTGAACCTACTACAAATATCACGGGGACGGTGATCTCATTGTGCATTGTCGGTACAGCGATCAGCATACGCGTGCTGTATAACTATAAATTACGTACAATCGTGTTTTAAAAAATTCCAAAAATCTTATAAAATCAACCCTTTGACCTGTCGTTTTGAAACTTACACACATCGTAGAAAGTAATACGGTCTACCATACCCGTAAATTTAGTTAGCCTACTACAAATATCAAGGAGACGGTGACCACATTGTGCATTGTCGGTCTACCCGGGGACTCACCCGGCAAACCCAATACTTGCTTAAAAAAAATATATAAAATCAACCCTTTGACCTGTCGTTTTGAAACTTACATACATCGTAGAAAGTACCTCGAGCTACCATGCCTGTGATTTTGGTGAACCTACTACAAATATCGCGGAGACAGTGATCTCATTGTGCATTGTCGGTACAGCGATCAGCATACGCGTGCTGTATAACTTTAAATAACGTACAATCGTGTTTTAAAAAATTCCAAAAATCTTATAAAATCACCCCTTTGACCTGTCGTTTTGAAACTTACACACATCGTAGAACGTACCTCGAGCTACAATGCCTGTGATTTTGGTGAACCTACTACAAATATCACGGAGACGGTGATCTCATTGTGCATTGTCGGTACAGCGATCAGCATACGCGTGCTGTATAACTATAAATTACGTACAATCGTGTTTTCAAAAATTTCCAAAAATCGTATAAAATCAACCCTTTGACTGATCGTTTTAAAACTTACACGCATCGTAGAAAGTAATACGGTCTACCATACCCATGAATTTGGTTAGCCTACTACAAATATCAAGGAGACGGTGACCACATTGTGCATTATCGGTCTACCGCGGGACTCACCCGGCAAACCCAATACTTGCTTAAAAAACATATATAAAATCAACCCTCTGACCGATCGTTTTGAAACGTACACACATCGTAGAAAGTACCTCGAGCTACCATGCCTGTGAGTTTGGTTAGCCAACTACAAATATCTCGGAGACATCGATCTCATTGTGCATTGGTGGTTCAATTCACCCGGCCACAGCTAATCGTCCTTTAGAAAATCGTATAAAATCAACCCTTTGACTCGTCGTTTTGAAACTTACACACATCGTAGAAAGTACCTTGATCTACCATGCCTGTGATTTTGGTGAACCTACTACAAATATCACGGAGACGGTGATCTCATTGTGCATTGTCGGTACAGCGATCAGCATACGCGTGCTGTATAACTATAAATTACGTACAATCGTGTTTTAAAAAATTCCAAAAATCTTATAAAATCAACCCTTTGACCTGTCGTTTTGAAACTTACATACATCGTAGAAAGTACCTCGAGCTACCATGCCTGTGATTTTGGTGAACCTACTACAAATATCGCGGAGACGGTGATCTCATTGTGCATTGTCGGTACAGCGATCAGCATACGCGTGCTGTATAACTTTAAATGACGTAAAATCGTGTTTTAAAAAATCCCAAAAATCTTATAAAATCACCCCTTTGACCTGTCGTTTTGAAACTTACACACATCGTAAAAAACACCTCGATCTGACATGCCTGTGATATTGGTGAACCTACTACAAATATCACGGGGACGGTGATCTCATTGTGCATTGTCGGTACAGCGATCAGCATACGCGTGCTGTATAACTATAAATTACGTACAATCGTGTTTTCAAAAATTTCCAAAAATCGTATAAAATCAACCCTTTGACTGATCTTTTTAAAACTTACACACATCGTATAAAGTAATACGGTCTACCGTACCCGTGAATTTAGTTAGCCTACTACAAATATCAAGGAGACGGTGACCACATTGTGCATTGTCGGTCTACCCCGGGACTCACCCGGCAAACCCAATACTTGCTTAAAAAAAATATATAAAATCAACCCTTTGACCTGTCGTTTTGAAACTTACATACATCGTAGAAAGGACCTCGAGCTACCATGCCTGTGATTTTGGTGAACCTACTACAAATATCGCGGAGACAGTGATCTCATTGTGCATTGTCGGTACAGCGATCAGCATACGCGTGCTGTATAACTTTAAATAACGTACAATCGTGTTTTAAAAAATTCCAAAAATCTTATAAAATCACCCCTTTGACCTGTCGTTTTGAAACTTACACACATCGTAGAATGTACCTCGAGCTACAATGCCTGTGATTTTGGTGAACCTACTACAAATATCACGGAGACGGTGATCTCATTGTGCATTGTCGGTACAGCGATCAGCATACGCGTGCTGTATAACTATAAATTACGTACAATCGTGTTTTAAAAAATTCCAAAAATCTTATAAAATCAACCCTTTGACCTGTCGTTTTGAAACTTACACACATCGTAGAAAGTAATACGGTCTACCATACCCGTAAATTTAGTTAGCCTACTACAAATATCAAGGAGACGGTGACCACATTGTGCATTGTCGGTCTACCCCGGGACTCACCCGGCAAACCCAATACTTGCTTAAAAAAAATATATAAAATCAACCCTTTGACCTGTCGTTTTGAAACTTACATACATCGTAGAAAGTACCTCGAGCTACCATGCCTGTGATTTTGGTGAACCTACTACAAATATCGCGGAGACAGTGATCTCATTGTGCATTGTCGGTACAGCGATCAGCATACGCGTGCTGTATAACTTTAAATAACGTAAAATCGTGTTTTAAAAAATCCCAAAAATCTTATAAAATCACCCCTTTGACCTGTCGTTTTGAAACTTACACACATCGTAAAAAACACCTCGAGCTGACATGCCTGTGATATTGGTGAACCTACTACAAATATCACGGGGACGGTGATCTCATTGTGCATTGTCGGTACAGCGATCAGCATACGCGTGCTGTATAACTATAAATTACGTACAATCGTGTTTTAAAAAATTCCAAAAATCTTATAAAATCAACCCTTTGACCTGTCGTTTTGAAACTTACACACATCGTAAAAAACACCTCGAGCTGACATGCCTGTGATTTTGGTGAACCTACTACGAATATCACGGAGACGGTGATCTCATTGTGCATTGTCGGTACAGCGATCAGCATACGCGTGCTGTATAACTATAAATTACGTACAATCGTGTTTTCAAAAATTTCCAAAAATCGTATAAAATCAACCCTTTGACTGATCATTTTAAAACTTACACACATCGTAGAAAGTAATACGGTCTACCATACCCATGAATTTGGTTAGCCTACTACAAATATCAAGGAGACGGTGACCACATTGTGCATTATCGGTCTACCCCGGGACTCACCTTGCAAACCCAATACTTGCTAAAAAAACATATATAAAATCAACCCTCTGACCGATCGTTTTGAAACGTACACACATCGTAGAAAGTACCTCGAGCTACCATGCCTGTGATTTTGGTGAACCTACTACAAATATCAAGGAGACGGTGACCACATTGTGCATTATCGGTCTACCCCGGGACTCACCTTGCAAACCCAAAACTTGCTTAAAAAAAATATATAAAACCAACCCTTTGACCTGTCGTTTTGAAACTTACACACATCGTAGAAAGTACCTCGAGCTACAATGCCTGTGATTTTGGTGAACCTACTACAAATATCACGGAGACGGTGATCTCATTGTGCATTGTCGGTACAGCGATCAGCATACGCGTGCTGTATAACTATAAATTACGTACAATCGTGTTTTAAAAAATTCCAAAAATCGTATAAAATCAACCCTTTGACTGATCGTTTTAAAACTTACACACATCGTAGAAAGTAATACGGTCTACCATACCCGTGAATTTAGTTAGCCTACTACAAATATCAAGGAGACGGTGACCACATTGTGCATTGTCGGTGTACCCCGGGACTCACCCGGCAAACCTAATACTTGCTTAAAAAAAATATATAAAATCAACCCTTTGACCGATCGTTTTGAAACGTACACACATCGTAGAAAGTACCTCGAGCTACCAAGCCTGTGAGTTTGGTTAGCCAACTACAAATATCTCGGAGACAGCGATCTCATTGTGCATTGGTGGTTCAATTCACCCGGCCACAGCTAATCGCCCTTTAGAAAATCGTATAAAATCACCCCTTTGACCTGTCGTTTTGAAACTTACACACATCGTAGAACGTACCTCGAGCTACAATGCCTGTGATTTTGGTGAACCTACTACAAATATCACGGAGACGGTGATCTCATTGTGCATTGTCGGTACAGCGATCAGCATACGCGTGCTGTATAACTATAAATTACGTACAATCGTGTTTTCAAAAATTTCCAAAAATCGTATAAAATCAACCCTTTGACTGATCGTTTTAAAACTTACACGCATCGTAGAAAGTAATACGGTCTACCATACCCATGAATTTGGTTAGCCTACTACAAATATCAAGGAGACGGTGACCACATTGTGCATTATCGGTCTACCCCGGGACTCACCCGGCAAACCCAATACTTGCTTAAAAAACATATATAAAATCAACCCTCTGGCCGATCGTTTTGAAACGTACACACATCGTAGAAAGTACCTCGAGCTACCATGCCTGTGAGTTTGGTTAGCCAACTACAAATATCTCGGAGACATCGATCTCATTGTGCATTGGTGGTTCAATTCACCCGGCCACAGCTAATCGTCCTTTAGAAAATCGTATAAAATCAACCCTTTGACTTGTCGTTTTGAAACTTACACACATCGTAGAAAGTACCTTGATCTACCATGCCTGTGATTTTGGTGAACCTACTACAAATATCACGGAGACGGTGATCTCATTGTGCATTGTCGGTACAGCGATCAGCATACGCGTGCTGTATAACTATAAATTACGTACAATCTTGTTTTAAAAAATTCCAAAAATCTTATAAAATCAACACTTTGACCTGTCGTTTTGAAACTTACACACATCGTAGAAAGTAATACGGTCTACCATACCCGTAAATTTAGTTAGCCTACTACAAATATCAAGGAGACGGTGACCACATTGTGCATTGTCGGTCTACCCCGGGACTCACCCGGCAAACCCAATACTTGCTTAAAAAAAATATATAAAATCAACCCTTTGACCTGTCGTTTTGAAACTTACATACATCGTAGAAAGTACCTCGAGCTACCATGCCTGTGATTTTGGTGAACCTACTACAAATATCGCGGAGACGGTGATCTCATTGTGCATTGTCGGTACAGCGATCAGCATACGCGTGCTGTATAACTTTAAATGACGTAAAATCGTGTTTTAAAAAATCCCAAAAATCTTATAAAATCACCCCTTTGACCTGTCGTTTTGAAACTTACACACATCGTAAAAAACACCTCGAGCTGACATGCCTGTGATATTGGTGAACCTACTACAAATATCACGGGGACGGTGATCTCATTGTGCATTGTCGGTACAGCGATCAGCATACGCGTGCTGTATAACTATAAATTACGTACAATCGTGTTTTCAAAAATTTCCAAAAATCGTATAAAATCAACCCTTTGACTGATCGTTTTAAAACTTACACACATCGTAGAAAGTAATACGGTCTACCATACCCGTGAATTTAGTTAGCCTACTACAAATATCAAGGAGACGGTGACCACATTGTGCATTGTCGGTCTACCCCGGGACTCACCCGGCAAACCCAATACTTGCTTAAAAAAAATATATAAAATCAACCCTTTGACCTGTCGTTTTGAAACTTACATACATCGTAGAAAGTACCTCGAGCTACCATGCCTGTGATTTTGGTGAACCTACTACAAATATCGCGGAGACGGTGATCTCATTGTGCATTGTCGGTACAGCGATCAGCATACGCGTGCTGTATAACTTTAAATGACGTAAAATCGTGTTTTAAAAAATCCCAAAAATCTTATAAAATCACCCCTTTGACCTGTCGTTTTGAAACTTACACACATCGTAGAAAGTACCTCGAGCTACAATGCCTGTGATTTTGGTTAGCCAACTACAAATATCTCGGAGACATCGATCTCATTGTGCATTGGTGGTTCAATTCACCCGGCCACAGCTAATCGCCCTTTAGAAAATCGTATAAAACCAACCCTTTGACCTGTCGTTTTGAAACTTACACAAATCGTAGAAAGTACCTTGATCTACCATGCCTGTGATTTTAGTGAACCTACTACAAAATATATTACGGAGACGGTGACCACATTGTGCATTGTCGGTACAGCGATCAGCATACGCGTGCTGTATAACTATAAATTACGTACAATCGTGTTTTAAAAAATTCCAAAAATCTTATAAAATCAACCCTTTGACCTGTCGTTTTGAAACTTACACACATCGTAAAAAACACCTCGAGCTGACATGCCTGTGATTTTGGTGAACCTACTACGAATATCACGGAGACGGTGATCTCATTGTGCATTGTCGGTACAGCGATCAGCATACGCGTGCTGTATAACTATAAATTACGTACAATCGTGTTTTCAAAAATTTCCAAAAATCGTATAAAATCAACCCTTTGACTGATCATTTTAAAACTTACACACATCGTAGAAAGTAATACGGTCTACCATACCCATGAATTTGGTTAGCCTACTACAAATATCAAGGAGACGGTGACCACATTGTGCATTATCGGTCTACCCCGGGACTCACCTTGCAAACCCAATACTTGCTAAAAAAACATATATAAAATCAACCCTCTGACCGATCGTTTTGAAACGTACACACATCGTAGAAAGTACCTCGAGCTACCATGCCTGTGATTTTGGTGAACCTACTACAAATATCAAGGAGACGGTGACCACATTGTGCATTATCGGTCTACCCCGGGACTCACCTTGCAAACCCAATACTTGCTTAAAAAAAATATATAAAACCAACCCTTTGACCTATCGTTTTGAAACTTACACAAATCGTAGAAAGTACCTTGATCTACCATGCCTGTGATTTTAGTGAACCTACTACAAAATATATTACGGAGACGGTGACCACATTGTGCATTGTCGGTACAGCGATCAGCATACGCGTGCTGTATAACTATAAATTACGTACAATCGTGTTTTAAAAAATTCCAAAAATCTTATAAAATCAACCCTTTGACCTGTCGTTTTGAAACTTACACACATCGTAGAAAGTACCTCGAGCTACCATGCCTGTGATTTTGGTGAACCTACTACAAATATCGCGGAGACGCTGATCTCATTGTGCATTGTCGGTACAGCGATCAGCATACGCGTGCTGTATAACTTTAAATGACGTAAAATCGTGTTTTAAAAAATCCAAAAAATCTTATAAAATCACCCCTTTGACCTGTCGTTTTGAAACTTACACACATCGTAAAAAACACCTCGAGCTGACATGCCTGTGATATTGGTGAACCTACTACAAATATCACGGGGACGGTGATCTCATTGTGCATTGTCGGTACAGCGATCAGCATACGCGTGCTGTATAACTATAAATTACGTACAATCGTGTTTTCAAAAATTTCCAAAAATCGTATAAAATCAACCCTTTGACTGATCATTTTAAAACTTACACACATCGTAGAAAGTAATACGGTCTACCATACCCATGAATTTGGTTAGCCTACTACAAATATCAAGGAGACGGTGACCACATTGTGCATTATCGGTCTACCCCGGGACTCACCCGGCAAACCCAATACTTGCTTAAAAAACATATATAAAATCAACCCTCTGACCGATCGTTTTGAAACGTACACACATCGTAGAAAGTACCTCGAGCTACCAAGCCTGTGATTTTGGTGAACCTACTACAAATATCGCGGAGACAGTGATCTCATTGTGCATTGTCGGTACAGCGATGAGCATACGCGTGCTGTATAACTTTAAATAACGTACAATCGTGTTTTAAAAAATTCCAAAAATCTTATAAAATCAACCCTCTGACCGATCGTTTTGAAACGTACACACATCGTAGAAAGAACCTCGAGCTACCAAGCCTGTGAGTTTGGTTAGCCAACTACAAATATCTCGGAGACATCGATCTCATTGTGCATTGGTGGTTCAATTCACCCGGCCACAGCTAATCGCCCTTTAGAAAATCGTATAAAACCAACCCTTTGACCTGTCGTTTTGAAACTTACACAAATCGTAGAAAGTACCTTGATCTACCATGCCTGTGATTTTAGTGAACCTACTACAAAATATATTACGGAGACGGTGACCACATTGTGCATTGTCGGTACAGCGATCAGCATACGCGTGCTGTATAACTATAAATTACGTACAATCGTGTTTTAAAAAATTCCAAAAATCTTATAAAATCAACCCTTTGACCTGTCGTTTTGAAACTTACACACATCGTAGAAAGTACCTCGAGCTACCATGCCTGTGATTTTGGTGAACCTACTACAAATATCGCGGAGACGGTGATCTCATTGTGCATTGTCGGTACAGCGATCAGCATACGCGTGCTGTATAACTTTAAATGACGTAAAATCGTGTTTTAAAAAATCCAAAAAATCTTATAAAATCACCCCTTTGACCTGTCGTTTTGAAACTTACACACATCGTAAAAAACACCTCGAGCTGACATGCCTGTGATATTGGTGAACCTACTACAAATATCACGGGGACGGTGATCTCATTGTGCATTGTCGGTACAGCGATCAGCATACGCGTGCTGTATAACTATAAATTACGTACAATCGTGTTTTCAAAAATTTCCAAAAATCGTATAAAATCAACCCTTTGACTGATCATTTTAAAACTTACACACATCGTAGAAAGTAATACGGTCTACCATACCCATGAATTTGGTTAGCCTACTACAAATATCAAGGAGACGGTGACCACATTGTGCATTATCGGTCTACCCCGGGACTCACCCGGCAAACCCAATACTTGCTTAAAAAACATATATAAAATCAACCCTCTGACCGATCGTTTTGAAACGTACACACATCGTAGAAAGTACCTCGAGCTACCAGGCCTGTGATTTTGGTGAACCTACTACAAATATCGCGGAGACAGTGATCTCATTGTGCATTGTCGGTACAGCGATGAGCATACGCGTGCTGTATAACTTTAAATAACGTACAATCGTGTTTTAAAAAATTCCAAAAATCTTATAAAATCAACCCTCTGACCGATCGTTTTGAAACGTACACACATCGTAGAAAGAACCTCGAGCTACCAAGCCTGTGAGTTTGGTTAGCCAACTACAAATATCTCGGAGACATCGATCTCATTGTGCATTGGTGGTTCAATTCACCCGGCCACAGCTAATCGCCCTTTAGAAAATCGTATAAAACCAACCCTTTGACCTGTCGTTTTGAAACTTACACAAATCGTAGAAAGTACCTTGATCTACCATGCCTGTGATTTTAGTGAACCTACTACAAAATATATTACGGAGACGGTGACCACATTGTGCATTGTCGGTACAGCGATCAGCATACGCGTGCTGTATAACTATAAATTACGTACAATCGTGTTTTAAAAAATTCCAAAAATCTTATAAAATCAACCCTTTGACCTGTCGTTTTGAAACTTACACACATCGTAGAAAGTACCTCGAGCTACCATGCCTGTGATTTTGGTGAACCTACTACAAATATCGCGGAGACGGTGATCTCATTGTGCATTGTCGGTACAGCGATCAGCATACGCGTGCTGTATAACTTTAAATGACGTAAAATCGTGTTTTAAAAAATCCAAAAAATCTTATAAAATCACCCCTTTGACCTGTCGTTTTGAAACTTACACACATCGTAAAAAACACCTCGAGCTGACATGCCTGTGATATTGGTGAACCTACTACAAATATCACGGGGACGGTGATCTCATTGTGCATTGTCGGTACAGCGATCAGCATACGCGTGCTGTATAACTATAAATTACGTACAATCGTGTTTTCAAAAATTTCCAAAAATCGTATAAAATCAACCCTTTGACTGATCATTTTAAAACTTACACACATCGTAGAAAGTAATACGGTCTACCATACCCATGAATTTGGTTAGCCTACTACAAATATCAAGGAGACGGTGACCACATTGTGCATTATCGGTCTACCCCGGGACTCACCCGGCAAACCCAATACTTGCTTAAAAAACATATATAAAATCAACCCTCTGACCGATCGTTTTGAAACGTACACACATCGTAGAAAGTACCTCGAGCTACCAAGCCTGTGAGTTTGGTTAGCCAACTACAAATATCTCGGAGACAGCGATCTCATTGTGCATTGGTGGTTCAATTCACCCGGCCACAGCTAATCGCCCTTTAGAAAATCGTATAAAATCAACCCTTTGACTTGTCGTTTTGAAACTTACACACATTGTAGAGAGTACCTCGAGCTACCATGCCTGTGATTTTGGTGAACCTACTACAAAATATATTACGGAGACGGGGACCACATTGTGCATTCTCGGTCCACCCCGGGACTCACCCAGCAAACCCAATACTTGCTTAAAAAATATATATAAAATCAACCCTTTGACTGATCATTATAAAACTTACACACATCGTAGAAAGTAATACGGTCTACCATACCCGTGAATTTAGTTAGCCTACTACAAATATCAAGGAGACGGTGACCACATTGTGCATTGTCGGTCTACCCCGGGACTCACCCTGCAAACCCAATACTTGCTTAAAAAAAATATATAAAATCAACCCTTTGACCTGTCGTTTTGAAACTTACATACATCGTAGAAAGTACCTCGAGCTACCATGCCTGTGATTTTGGTGAACCTACTACAAATATCGCGGAGACGGTGATCTCATTGTGCATTGTCGGTACAGCGATCAGCATACGCGTGCTGTATAACTTTAAATGACGTAAAATCGTGTTTTAAAAAATCCCAAAAATCTTATAAAATCACCCCTTTGACCTGTCGTTTTGAAACTTACACACATCGTAAAAAACACCTCGATCTGACATGCCTGTGATATTGGTGAACCTACTACAAATATCACGGGGACGGTGATCTCATTGTGCATTGTCGGTACAGCGATCAGCATACGCGTGCTGTATAACTATAAATTACGTACAATCGTGTTTTCAAAAATTTCCAAAAATCGTATAAAATCAACCCTTTGACTGATCGTTTTAAAACTTACACACATCGTAGAAAGTAATACGGTCTACCATACCCATGAATTTGGTTAGCCTACTACAAATATCAAGGAGACGGTGACCACATTGTGCATTATCGGTCTACCCCGGGACTCACCCGGCAAACCCAATACTTGCTTATAAAACATATATAAAATCAACCCTCTGACCGATCGTTTTGAAACGTACACACATCGTAGAAAGTACCTCGAGCTACCATGCCTGTGAGTTTGGTTAGCCAACTACAAATATCTCGGAGACATCGATCTCATTGTGCATTGGTGGTTCAATTCTACCAGCCACAGCTAATCGTCCTTTAGAAAATCCTATAAAATCAACCCTTTGACTTGTCGTTTTGAAACTTACACACATCGTAGAAAGTACCTTGATCTACTATGCCTGTGATTTTGGTGAACCTACTACAAATATCACGGAGACGGTGATCTCATTGTGCATTGTCGGTACAGCGATCAGCATACGCGTGCTGTATAACTATAAATTACGTACAATCGTGTTTTAAAAAATTCCAAAAATCTTATAAAATCAACCCTTTGACCTGTTGTTTTGAAACTTACACACATCGTAGAAAGTAATACGGTCTACCATACCCGTGAATTTAGTTAGCCTACTACAAATATCAAGGAGACGGTGACCACATTGTGCATTGTCGGTCTACCCCGGGACTCACCCGGCAAACCCAATACTTGCTTAAAAAAAATATATAAAATCAACCCTTTGACCGATCGTTTTGAAACGTACACACATCGTAGAAAGTACCTCGAGCTACCAAGCCTGTGAGTTTGGTTAGCCTACTACAAATATCAAGGAGACGGTGACCACATTGTGCATTATCGGTCTACCCCGGGACTCACCCGGCAAACCCAATACTTGCTTATAAAACATATATAAAATCAACCCTCTGACCGATCGTTTTGAAACGTACACACATCGTAGAAAGTACCTCGAGCTACCATGCCTGTGAGTTTGGTTAGCCAACTACAAATATCTCGGAGACATCGATCTCATTGTGCATTGGTGGTTCAATTCTACCAGCCACAGCTAATCGTCCTTTAGAAAATCCTATAAAATCAACCCTTTGACTTGTCGTTTTGAAACTTACACACATCGTAGAAAGTACCTTGATCTACTATGCCTGTGATTTTGGTGAACCTACTACAAATATCACGGAGACGGTGATCTCATTGTGCATTGTCGGTACAGCGATCAGCATACGCGTGCTGTATAACTATAAATTACGTACAATCGTGTTTTAAAAAATTCCAAAAATCTTATAAAATCAACCCTTTGACCTGTTGTTTTGAAACTTACACACATCGTAGAAAGTAATACGGTCTACCATACCCGTGAATTTAGTTAGCCTACTACAAATATCAAGGAGACGGTGACCACATTGTGCATTGTCGGTCTACCCCGGGACTCACCCGGCAAACCCAATACTTGCTTAAAAAAAATATATAAAATCAACCCTTTGACCGATCGTTTTGAAACGTACACACATCGTAGAAAGTACCTCGAGCTACCAAGCCTGTGAGTTTGGTTAGCCAACTACAAATATCTCGGAGACAGCGATCTCATTGTGCATTGGTGGTTCAATTCACCCGGCCACAGCTAATCGCCCTTTAGAAAATCGTATAAAATCAACCCTTTGACTTGTCGTTTTGAAACTTACACACATTGTAGAGAATACCTCGAGCTACCATGCCTGTGATTTTGGTGAACCTACTACAAAATATATTACGGAGACGGTGACCACATTGTGCATTCTCGGTCTACCCCGGGACTCACCCGGCAAACCCAATACTTGCTTATAAAACATATATAAAATCAACCCTCTGACTGATCGTTTTGAAACGTACACACATCGTAGAAAGTACCTCGAGCTACCATGCCTGTGAGTTTGGTTAGCCAACTACAAATATCTCGGAGACATCGATCTCATTGTGCATTGGTGGTTCAATTCACCCGGCCACAGCTAATCGTCCTTTAGAAAATCTTATAAAATCACCCCTTTGACCTGTCGTTTTGAAACTTACACACATCGTAAAAAACACCTCGAGCTGACATGCCTGTGATATTGGTGAACCTACTACAAATATCACGGGGACGGTGATCTCATTGTGCATTGTCGGTACAGCGATCAGCATACGCGTGCTGTATAACTATAAATTACGTACAATCGTGTTTTCAAAAATTTCCAAAAATCGTATAAAATCAACCCTTTGACTGATCGTTTTAAAACTTACACACATCGTAGAAAGTAATACGGTCTACCATACCCATGAATTTGGTTAGCCTACTACAAATATCAAGGAGACGGTGACCACATTGTGCATTGTCGGTCTACCCCGGGACTCACCCGGCAAACCCAATACTTGCTTATAAAACATATATAAAATCAACCCTCTGACCGATCGTTTTGAAACGTACACACATCGTAGAAAGTACCTCGAGCTACCATGCCTGTGAGTTTGGTTAGCCAACTACAAATATCTCGGAGACATCGATCTCATTGTGCATTGGTGGTTCAATTCACCCGGCCACAGCTAATCGTCCTTTAGAAAATCGTATAAAATCAACCCTTTGACTTGTCGTTTTGAA
This sequence comes from Metopolophium dirhodum, assembly GCF_019925205.1. Taxonomy (NCBI): domain Eukaryota; kingdom Metazoa; phylum Arthropoda; class Insecta; order Hemiptera; family Aphididae; genus Metopolophium; species Metopolophium dirhodum. The sequence continues at coordinate 142,060,081 of NC_083560.1, forward strand.
ACTTACACACATCGTAGAAAGTACCTCGAGCTACCATGCCTGTGATTTTGGTGAACCTACTACAAATATCGCGGAGACGGTGATCTCATTGTGCATTGTCGGTACAGCGATCAGCATACGCGTGCTGTATAACTTTAAATGACGTAAAATCGTGTTTTAAAAAATCCCAAAAATCTTATAAAATCACCCCTTTGACCTGTCGTTTTGAAACTTACACACATCGTAAAAAACACCTCGAGCTGACATGCCTGTGATATTGGTGAACCTACTACAAATATCACGGGGACGGTGATCTCATTGTGCATTGTCGGTACAGCGATCAGCATACGCGTGCTGTATAACTATAAATTACGTACAATCGTGTTTTCAAAAATTTCCAAAAATCGTATAAAATCAACCCTTTGACTGATCGTTTTAAAACTTACACACATCGTAGAAAGTAATACGGTCTACCATACCCGTGAATTTAGTTAGCCTACTACAAATATCAAGGAGACGGTGACCACATTGTGCATTGTCGGTCTACCCCGGGACTCACCCGGCAAACCCAATACTTGCTTAAAAAAAATATATAAAATCAACCCTTTGACCTGTCGTTTTGAAACTTACATACATCGTAGAAAGTACCTCGAGCTACCATGCCTGTGATTTTGGTGAACCTACTACAAATATCGCGGAGACAGTGATCTCATTGTGCATTGTCGGTACAGCGATCAGCATACGCGTGCTGTATAACTTTAAATAACGTACAATCGTGTTTTAAAAAATTCCAAAAATCTTATAAAATCACCCCTTTGACCTGTCGTTTTGAAACTTACACACATCGTAGAAAGTACCTCGAGCTACAATGCCTGTGATTTTGGTGAACCTACTACAAATATCACGGAGACGGTGATCTCATTGTGCATTGTCGGTACAGCGATCAGCATATGCGTGCTGTATAACTATAAATTACGTACAATCGTGTTTTAAAAAATTCCAAAAATCGTATAAAATCAACCCTTTGACTGATCGTTTTAAAACTTACACACATCGTAGAAAGTAATACGGTCTACCATACCCGTGAATTTAGTTAGCCTACTACAAATATCAAGGAGACGGTGACCACATTGTGCATTGTCGGTCTACCCCGGGACTCACCCGGCAAACCCAATACTTGCTTATAAAACATATATAAAATCAACCCTCTGACCGATCGTTTTGAAACGTACACACATCGTAGAAAGTACCTCGAGCTACCATGCCTGTGAGTTTGGTTAGCCAACTACAAATATCTCGGAGACATCGATCTCATTGTGCATTGGTGGTTCAATTCACCCGGCCACAGCTAATCGCCCTTTAGAAAATCGTATAAAATCAACCCTTTGACCTGTCGTTTTGAAACTTACATACATCGTAGAAAGTACCTCGAGCTACCATGCCTGTGATTTTGGTGAACCTACTACAAATATCGCGGAGACAGTGATCTCATTGTGCATTGTCGGTACAGCGATCAGCATACGCGTGCTGTATAACTATAAATTACGTACAATCGTGTTTTAAAAAATTCCAAAAATCGTATAAAATCAACCCTTTGACTGATCGTTTTAAAACTTACACACATCGTAGAAAGTAATACGGTCTACCATACCCATGAATTTGGTTAGCCTACTACAAATATCAAGGAGACGGTGACCACATTGTGCATTGTCGGTCTACCCCGGGACTCACCCGGCAAACCCAATACTTGCTTATAAAACATATATAAAATCAACCCTTTGACCTGTCGTTTTGAAACTTACACACATCGTAAAAAACACCTCGAGCTGACATGCCTGTGATTTTGGTGAACCTACTACAAATATCACGGAGACGGTGATCTCATTGTGCATTGTCGGTACAGCGATCAGCATACGCGTGCTGTATAACTATAAATTACGTACAATCGTGTTTTCAAAAATTTCCAAAAATCGTATAAAATCAACCCTTTGACTGATCGTTTTAAAACTTACACACATCGTAGAAAGTAATACGGTCTACCATACCCGTGAATTTAGTTAGCCTACTACAAATATCAAGGAGACGGTGACCACATTGTGCATTGTCGGTCTACCCCGGGACTCACCCGGCAAACCCAATACTTGCTTAAAAAAAATATATAAAATCAACCCTTTGACCTGTCGTTTTGAAACTTACATACATCGTAGAAAGTACCTCGAGCTACCATGCCTGTGATTTTGGTGAACCTACTACAAATATCGCGGAGACAGTGATCTCATTGTGCATTGTCGGTACAGCGATCAGCATACGCGTGCTGTATAACTTTAAATAACGTACAATCGTGTTTTAAAAAATTCCAAAAATCTTATAAAATCACCCCTTTGACCTGTCGTTTTGAAACTTACACACATCGTAGAAAGTACCTCGAGCTACAATGCCTGTGATTTTGGTGAACCTACTACAAATATCACGGAGACGGTGATCTCATTGTGCATTGTCGGTACAGCGATCAGCATATGCGTGCTGTATAACTATAAATTACGTACAATCGTGTTTTAAAAAATTCCAAAAATCGTATAAAATCAACCCTTTGACTGATCGTTTTAAAACTTACACACATCGTAGAAAGTAATACGGTCTACCATACCCGTGAATTTAGTTAGCCTACTACTAATATCAAGGAGACGGTGACCACATTGTGCATTGTCGGTCTACCCCGGGACTCACCCGGCAAACCCAATACTTGCTTATAAAACATATATAAAATCAACCCTCTGACCGATCGTTTTGAAACGTACACACATCGTAGAAAGTACCTCGAGCTACCATGCCTGTGAGTTTGGTTAGCCAACTACAAATATCTCGGAGACATCGATCTCATTGTGCATTGGTGGTTCAATTCACCCGGCCACAGCTAATCGCCCTTTAGAAAATCGTATAAAATCAACCCTTTGACCTGTCGTTTTGAAACTTACATACATCGTAGAAAGTACCTCGAGCTACCATGCCTGTGATTTTGGTGAACCTACTACAAATATCGCGGAGACAGTGATCTCATTGTGCATTGTCGGTACAGCGATCAGCATACGCGTGCTGTATAACTATAAATTACGTACAATCGTGTTTTAAAAAATTCCAAAAATCGTATAAAATCAACCCTTTGACTGATCGTTTTAAAACTTACACACATCGTAGAAAGTAATACGGTCTACCATACCCATGAATTTGGTTAGCCTACTACAAATATCAAGGAGACGGTGACCACATTGTGCATTGTCGGTCTACCCCGGGACTCACCCGGCAAACCCAATACTTGCTTATAAAACATATATAAAATCAACCCTCTGACCGATCGTTTTGAAACGTACACACATCGTAGAAAGTACCTCGAGCTACCATGCCTGTGAGTTTGGTTAGCCAACTACAAATATCTCGGAGACATCGATCTCATTGTGCATTGGTGGTTCAATTCACCCGGCCACAGCTAATCGTCCTTTAGAAAATCGTATAAAATCAACCCTTTGACTTGTCGTTTTGAAACTTACACACATCGTAGAAAGTACCTTGATCTACCATGCCTGTGATTTTGGTGAACCTACTACAAATATCACGGAGACGGTGATCTCATTGTGCATTGTCGGTACAGCGATCAGCATACGCGTGCTGTATAACTATAAATTACGTACAATCGTGTTTTAAAAAATTCCAAAAATCTTATAAAATCACCCCTTTGACCTGTCGTTTTGAAACTTACACACATCGTAAAAAACACCTCGAGCTGACATGCCTGTGATATTGGTGAACCTACTACAAAATATATTACGGAGACGGTGACCACATTGTGCATTCTCGGTCTACCCCGGGACTCACCCGGCAAACCCAATACTTGCTTAAAAAAAATATATAAAATCAACCCTTTGACCTGTCGTTTTGAAACTTACATACATCGTAGAAAGTACCTCGAGCTACCATGCCTGTGATTTTGGTGAACCTACTACAAATATCGCGGAGACAGTGATCTCATTGTGCATTGTCGGTACAGCGATCAGCATACGCGTGCTGTATAACTTTAAATGACGTAAAATCGTGTTTTAAAAAATCCCAAAAATCTTATAAAATCACCCCTTTGACCTGTCGTTTTGAAACTTACACACATCGTAAAAAACACCTCGAGCTGACATGCCTGTGATATTGGTGAACCTACTACAAATATCACGGGGACGGTGATCTCATTGTGCATTGTCGGTACAGCAATCAGCATACGCGTGCTGTATAACTATAAATTAGGTACAATCATGTTTTCAAAAATTTCCAAAAATCGTATAAAATCAACCCTTTGACTGATCGTTTTAAAACTTACACACATCGTAGAAAGTAATACGGTCTACCATACCCGTGAATTTAGTTAGCCTACTACAAATATCAAGGAGACGGTGACCACATTGTGCATTGTCGGTGTACCCCGGGACTCACCCGGCAAACCTAATACTTGCTTAAAAAAAATATATAAAATCAACCCTTTGACCGATCGTTTTGAAACGTACACACATCTTAAAAAGTACCTCGAGCTACCAAGCCTGTGAGTTTGGTTAGCCAACTACAAATATCTCGGAGACAGCGATCTCATTGTGCATTGGTGGTTCAATTCACCCGGCCACAGCTAATCGCCCTTTAGAAAATCGTATAAAATCAACCCTTTGACTTGTCGTTTTGAAACTTACACACATCGTAGAAAGTACCTTGATCTACCATGCCTGTGATTTTGGTGAACCTACTACAAATATCACGGAGACGGTGATCTCATTGTGCATTGTCGGTACAGCGATCAGCATACGCGTGCTGTATAACTATAAATTACGTACAATCGTGTTTTAAAAAATTCCAAAAATCTTATAAAATCACCCCTTTGACCTGTCGTTTTGAAACTTACACACATCGTAGAAAGTACCTCGAGCTACAATGCCTGTGATTTTGGTGAACCTACTACAAATATCACGGAGACGGTGACCACATTGTGCATTGTCGGTCTACCCCGGGACTCACCCGGCAAACCCAATACTTGCTTAAAAAAAATATATAAAATCAACCCTTTGACCTGTCGTTTTGAAACTTACATACATCGTAGAAAGTACCTCGAGCTACCATGCCTGTGATTTTGGTGAACCTACTACAAATATCGCGGAGACAGTGATCTCATTGTGCATTGGTGGTTCAATTCACCCGGCCACAGCTAATCGCCCTTTAGAAAATCGTATAAAATCAACCCTTTGACTTGTCGTTTTGAAACTTACACACATTGTAGAGAGTACCTCGAGCTACCATGCCTGTGATTTTGGTGAACCTACTACAAATATCAAGGAGACGGTGACCACATTGTGCATTGTCGGTCTACTCCGGGACTCACCCGGCAAACCCAATACTTGCTTAAAAAAAATATATAAAATCAACCCTTTGACCTGTCGTTTTGAAACTTACATACATCGTAGAAAGTACCTCGAGCTACCATGCCTGTGATTTTGGTGAACCTACTACAAATATCGCGGAGACAGTGATCTCATTGTGCATTGTCGGTACAGCGATCAGCATACGCGTGCTGTATAACTTTAAATAACGTACAATCGTGTTTTAAAAAATTCCAAAAATCTTATAAAATCACCCCTTTGACCTGTCGTTTTGAAACTTACACACATCGTAGAAAGTACCTCGAGCTACAATGCCTGTGATTTTGGTGAACCTACTACAAATATCACGGAGACGGTGATCTCATTGTGCATTGTCGGTACAGCGATCAGCATACGCGTGCTGTATAACTATAAATTACGTACAATCGTGTTTTAAAAAATTCCAAAAATCGTATAAAATCAACCCTTTGACTGATCGTTTTAAAACTTACACACATCGTAGAAAGTAATACGGTCTACCATACCCGTGAATTTAGTTAGCCTACTACAAATATCAAGGAGACGGTGACCACATTGTGCATTGTCGGTGTACCCCGGGACTCACCCGGCAAACCTAATACTTGCTTAAAAAAAATATATAAAATCAACCCTTTGACCGATCGTTTTGAAACGTACACACATCGTAGAAAGTACCTCGAGCTACCAAGCCTGTGAGTTTGGTTAGCCAACTACAAATATCTCGGAGACAGCGATCTCATTGTGCATTGGTGGTTCAATTCACCCGGCCACAGCTAATCGCCCTTTAGAAAATCGTATAAAATCAACCCTTTGACCTGTCGTTTTGAAACTTACATACATCGTAGAAAGTACCTCGAGCTACCATGCCTGTGATTTTGGTGAACCTACTACAAATATCGCGGAGACGGTGATCTCATTGTGCATTGTCGGTACAGCGATCAGCATACGCGTGCTGTATAACTATAAATTACGTACAATCGTGTTTTAAAAAATTCCAAAAATCGTATAAAATCAACCCTTTGACTGATCGTTTTAAAACTTACACACATCGTAGAAAGTAATACGGTCTACCATACCCATGAATTTGGTTAGCCTACTACAAATATCAAGGAGACGGTGACCACATTGTGCATTGTCGGTCTACCCCGGGACTCACCCGGCAAACCCAATACTTGCTTATAAAACATATATAAAATCAACCCTCTGACCGATCGTTTTGAAACGTACACACATCGTAGAAAGTACCTCGAGCTACCATGCCTGTGAGTTTGGTTAGCCAACTACAAATATCTCGGAGACATCGATCTCATTGTGCATTGGTGGTTCAATTCACCCGGCCACAGCTAATCGTCCTTTAGAAAATCGTATAAAATCAACCCTTTGACTTGTCGTTTTGAAACTTACACACATCGTAGAAAGTACCTTGATCTACCATGCCTGTGATTTTGGTGAACCTACTACAAATATCACGGAGACGGTGATCTCATTGTGCATTGTCGGTACAGCGATCAGCATACGCGTGCTGTATAACTATAAATTACGTACAATCGTGTTTTAAAAAATTCCAAAAATCTTATAAAATCAACCATTTGACCTGTCGTTTTGAAACTTACACACATCGTAAAAAACACCTCGAGCTGACATGCCTGTGATTTTGGTGAACCTACTACAAATATCACGGAGACGGTGATCTCATTGTGCATTGTCGGTACAGCGATCAGCATACGCGTGCTGTATAACTATAAATTACGTACAATCGTGTTTTCAAAAATTTCCAAAAATCGTATAAAATCAACCCTTTGACTGATCGTTTTAAAACTTACACACATCGTAGAAAGTAATACGGTCTACCATACCCGTGAATTTAGTTAGCCTACTACAAATATCAAGGAGACGGTGACCACATTGTGCATTGTCGGTCTACCCCGGGACTCACCCGGCAAACCCAATACTTGCTTAAAAAAAATATATAAAATCAACCCTTTGACCTGTCGTTTTGAAACTTACATACATCGTAGAAAGTACCTCGAGCTACCATGCCTGTGATTTTGGTGAACCTACTACAAATATCACGGAGACAGTGATCTCATTGTGCATTGTCGGTACAGCGATCAGCATACGCGTGCTGTATAACTTTAAATGACGTAAAATCGTGTTTTAAAAAATCCCAAAAATCTTATAAAATCACCCCTTTGACCTGTCGTTTTGAAACTTACACACATCGTAAAAAACACCTCGAGCTGACATGCCTGTGATATTGGTGAACCTACTACAAATATCACGGGGACGGTGATCTCATTGTGCATTGTCGGTACAGCAATCAGCATACGCGTGCTGTATAACTATAAATTAGGTACAATCATGTTTTCAAAAATTTCCAAAAATCGTATAAAATCAACCCTTTGACTGATCGTTTTAAAACTTACACACATCGTAGAAAGTAATACGGTCTACCATACCCGTGAATTTAGTTAGCCTACTACAAATATCAAGGAGACGGTGACCACATTGTGCATTGTCGGTGTACCCCGGGACTCACCCGGCAAACCTAATACTTGCTTAAAAAAAATATATAAAATCAACCCTTTGACCGATCGTTTTGAAACGTACACACATCTTAGAAAGTACCTCGAGCTACCAAGCCTGTGAGTTTGGTTAGCCAACTACAAATATCTCGGAGACAGCGATCTCATTGTGCATTGGTGGTTCAATTCACCCGGCCACAGCTAATCGCCCTTTAGAAAATCGTATAAAATCAACCCTTTGACTTGTCGTTTTGAAACTTACACACATTGTAGAGAGTACCTCGAGCTACCATGCCTGTGATTTTGGTGAACCTACTACAAATATCAAGGAGACGGTGACCACATTGTGCATTGTCGGTCTACCCCGGGACTCACCCGGCAAACCCAATACTTGCTTAAAAAAAATATATAAAATCAACCCTTTGACCTGTCGTTTTGAAACTTACATACATCGTAGAAAGTACCTCGAGCTACCATGCCTGTGATTTTGGTGAACCTACTACAAATATCGCGGAGACAGTGATCTCATTGTGCATTGTCGGTACAGCGATCAGCATACGCGTGCTGTATAACTTTAAATAACGTACAATCGTGTTTTAAAAAATTCCAAAAATCTTATAAAATCACCCCTTTGACCTGTCGTTTTGAAACTTACACACATCGTAGAAAGTACCTCGAGCTACAATGCCTGTGATTTTGGTGAACCTACTACAAATATCACGGAGACGGTGATCTCATTGTGCATTGTCGGTACAGCGATCAGCATACGCGTGCTGTATAACTATAAATTACGTACAATCGTGTTTTAAAAAATTCCAAAAATCGTATAAAATCAACCCTTTGACTGATCGTTTTAAAACTTACACACATCGTAGAAAGTAATACGGTCTACCATACCCGTGAATTTAGTTAGCCTACTACAAATATCAAGGAGACGGTGACCGCATTGTGCATTGTCGGTGTACCCCGGGACTCACCCGGCAAACCTAATACTTGCTTAAAAAAAATATATAAAATCAACCCTTTGACCTGTCGTTTTAAAACTTACATACATCGTAGAAAGTACCTCGAGCTACCATGCCTGTGATTTTGGTGAACCTACTACAAATATCGCGGAGACAGCGATCTCATTGTGCATTGGTGGTTCAATTCACCCGGCCACAGCTAATCGCCCTTTAGAAAATCGTATAAAATCAACCCTTTGACCTGTCGTTTTGAAACTTACATACATCGTAGAAAGTACCTCGAGCTACCATGCCTGTGATTTTGGTGAACCTACTACAAATATCGCGGAGACAGTGATCTCATTGTGCATTGTCGGTACAGCGATCAGCATACGCGTGCTGTATAACTATAAATTACGTACAATCGTGTTTTAAAAAATTCCAAAAATCGTATAAAATCAACCCTTTGACTGATCGTTTTAAAACTTACACACATCGTAGAAAGTAATACGGTCTACCATACCCATGAATTTGGTTAGCCTACTACAAATATCAAGGAGACGGTGACCACATTGTGCATTGTCGGTCTACCCCGGGACTCACCCGGCAAACCCAATACTTGCTTATAAAACATATATAAAATCAACCCTCTGACCGATCGTTTTGAAACGTACACACATCGTAGAAAGTACCTCGAGCTACCATGCCTGTGAGTTTGGTTAGCCAACTACAAATATCTCGGAGACATCGATCTCATTGTGCATTGGTGGTTCAATTCACCCGGCCACAGCTAATCGTCCTTTAGAAAATCGTATAAAATCAACCCTTTGACTTGTCGTTTTGAAACTTACACACATCGTAGAAAGTACCTTGATCTACCATGCCTGTGATTTTGGTGAACCTACTACAAATATCACGGAGACGGTGATCTCATTGTGCATTGTCGGTACAGCGATCAGCATACGCGTGCTGTATAACTATAAATTACGTACAATCGTGTTTTAAAAAATTCCAAAAATCTTATAAAATCAACCCTTTGACCTGTCGTTTTGAAACTTACACACATCGTAAAAAACACCTCGAGCTGACATGCCTGTGATTTTGGTGAACCTACTACAAATATCACGGAGACGGTGATCTCATTGTGCATTGTCGGTACAGCGATCAGCATACGCGTGCTGTATAACTATAAATTACGTACAATCGTGTTTTCAAAAATTTCCAAAAATCGTATAAAATCAACCCTTTGACTTGTCGTTTTGAAACTTACACACATTGTAGAGAATACCTCGAGCTACCATGCCTGTGATTTTGGTGAACCTGCTACAAAATATATTACGGAGACGGTGACCACATTGTGCATTCTCGGTCTACCCCGGGACTCACCCAGCAAACCCAATACTTGCTTAAAAAAAATATATAAAATCAACCCTTTGACCTGTCGTTTTGAAACTTACACACATCGTAGAAAGTACCTTGATCTACCATGCCTGTGATTTTGGTGAACCTACTACAAATATCACGGAGACGGTGATCTCATTGTGCATTGTCGGTACAGCGATCAGCATACGCGTGCTGTATAACTATAAATTACGTACAATCGTGTTTTAAAAAATTCCAAAAATCTTATAACATCAACCCTTTGACCTGTCGTTTTGAAACTTACACACATCGTAGAAAGTAAAACGGTCTACCATACCCGTAAATTTAGTTAGCCTACTACAAATATCAAGGAGACGGTGACCACATTGTGCATTGTCGGTCTACCCCGGGACTCACCCGGCAAACCCAATACTTGCTTAAAAAAAATATATAAAATCAACCCTTTGACCTGTCGTTTTAAAACTTACATACATCGTAGAAAGTACCTCGAGCTACCATGCCTGTGATTTTGGTGAACCTACTACAAATATCGCGGAGACAGTGATCTCATTGTGCATTGTCGGTACAGCGATCAGCATACGCGTGCTGTATAACTTTAAATAACGTACAATCGTGTTTTAAAAAATTCCAAAAATCTTATAAAATCACCCCTTTGACCTGTCGTTTTGAAACTTACACACATCGTAGAAAGTACCTCGAGCTACAATGCCTGTGATTTTGGTGAACCTACTACAAATATCACGGAGACGGTGATCTCATTGTGCATTGTCGGTACAGCGATCAGCATACGCGTGCTGTATAACTATAAATTACGTACAATCGTGTTTTCAAAAATTTCCAAAAATCGTATAAAATCAACCCTTTGACTGATCGTTTTAAAACTTACACACATCGTAGAAAGTAATACGGTCTACCATACCCATGAATTTGGTTAGCCTACTACAAATATCAAGGAGACGGTGACCACATTGTGCATTATCGGTCTACCCCGGGACTCACCCGGCAAACCCAATACTTGCTTAAAAAACATATATAAAATCAACCCTCTGACCGATCGTTTTGAAACGTACACACATCGTAGAAAGTACCTCGAGCTACCATGCCTGTGAGTTTGGTTAGCCAACTACAAATATCTCGGAGACATCGATCTCATTGTGCATTGGTGGTTCAATTCACCCGGCCACAGCTAATCGTCCTTTAGAAAATCGTATAAAATCTACCCTTTGACTTGTCGTTTTGAAACTTACACACATCGTAGAAAGTACCTTGATCTACCATGCCTGTGATTTTGGTGAACCTACTACAAATATCACGGAGACGGTGATCTCATTGTGCATTGTCGGTACAGCGATCAGCATACGCGTGCTGTATAACTATAAATTACGTACAATCGTGTTTTAAAAAATTCCAAAAATCTTATAAAATCAACCCTTTGACCTGTCGTTTTGAAACTTACACACATCGTAGAAAGTAATACGGTCTACCATACTCATGAATTTGGTTAGCCTACTACAAATATCAAGGAGACGGTGACCACATTGTGCATTGTCGGTCTACCCCGGGACTCACCCGGCAAACCCAATACTTGCTTATAAAACATATATAAAATCAACCCTCTGACCGATCGTTTTGAAACGTACACACATCGTAGAAAGTACCTCGAGCTACCATGCCTGTGAGTTTGGTTAGCCAACTACAAATATCTCGGAGACATCGATCTCATTGTGCATTGGTGGTTCAATTCACCCGGCCACAGCTAATCGTCCTTTAGAAAATCGTATAAAATCAACCCTTTGACTTGTCGTTTTGAAACTTACACACATCGTAGAAAGTACCTTGATCTACCATGCCTGTGATTTTGGTGAACCTACTACAAATATCACGGAGACGGTGATCTCATTGTGCATTGTCGGTACAGCGATCAGCATACGCGTGCTGTATAACTATAAATTATGTACAATCGTGTTTTAAAAAATTCCAAAAATCTTATAAAATCAACCCTTTGACCTGTCGTTTTGAAACTTACACACATCGTAAAAAACACCTCGAGCTGACATGCCTGTGATTTTGGTGAACCTACTACAAATATCACGGAGATGGTGATCTCATTGTGCATTGTCGGTACAGCGATCAGCATACGCGTGCTGTATAACTATAAATTACGTACAATCGTGTTTTCAAAAATTTCCAAAAATCGTATAAAATCAACCCTTTGACTTGTCGTTTTGAAACTTACACACATTGTAGAGAATACCTCGAGCTACCATGCCTGTGATTTTGGTGAACCTGCTACAAAATATATTACGGAGACGGTGACCACATTGTGCATTCTCGGTCTACCCCGGGACTCACCCAGCAAACCCAATACTTGCTTAAAAAAAATATATAAAATCAACCCTTTGACCTGTCGTTTTGAAACTTACACACATCGTAGAAAGTACTTTGATCTACCATGCCTGTGATTTTGGTGAACCTACTACAAATATCACGGAGACGGTGATCTCATTGTGCATTGTCGGTACAGCGATCAGCATACGCGTGCTGTATAACTATAAATTACGTACAATCGTGTTTTAAAAAATTCCAAAAATCTTATAAAATCAACCCTTTGACTGATCGTTTTAAAACTTACACACATCGTAGAAAGTAATACGGTCTACCATACCCATGAATTTGGTTAGCCTACTACAAATATCAAGGAGACGGTGACCACATTGTGCATTATCGGTCTACCCCGGGACTCACCCGGCAAACCTAATACTTGCTTAAAAAACATATATAAAATCAACCCTCTGACCGATCGTTTTGAAACGTACACACATCGTAGAAAGTACCTCGAGCTACCATGCCTGTGAGTTTGGTTAGCCAACTACAAATATCTCGGAGACATCGATCTCATTGTGCATTGTCGGTACAGCGATCAGCATACGCGTGCTGTATAACTTTAAATAACGTACAATCGTGTTTTAAAAAATTCCAAAAATCTTATAAAATCACCCCTTTGACCTGTCGTTTTGAAACTTACACACATCGTAGGAAGTACCTCGAGCTACAATGCCTGTGATTTTGGTGAACCTACTACAAATATCACGGAGACGGTGATCTCATTGTGCATTGTCGGTACAGCGATCAGCATACGCGTGCTGTATAACTATAAATTACGTACAATCGTGTTTTCAAAAATTTCCAAAAATCGTATAAAATCAACCCTTTGACTGATCGTTTTAAAACTTACACACATCGTAGAAAGTAATACGGTCTACCATACCCGTGAATTTAGTTAGCCTACTACAAATATCAAGGAGACGGTGACCACATTGTGCATTGTCGGTCTACCCCGGGACTCACCCGGCAAACCCAATACTTGCTTAAAAAAAATATATAAAATCAACCCTTTGACCTGTCGTTTTGAAACTTACATACATCGTAGAAAGTACCTCGAGCTACCATGCCTGTGATTTTGGTGAACCTACTACAAATATCGCGGAGACGGTGATCTCATTGTGCATTGTCGGTACAGCGATCAGCATACGCGTGCTGTATAACTTTAAATGACGTAAAATCGTGTTTTAAAAAATCCCAAAAATCTTATAAAATCACCCCTTTGACCTGTCGTTTTGAAACTTACACACATCGTAAAAAACACCTCGAGCTGACATGCCTGTGATATTGGTGAACCTACTACAAATATCACGGGGACGGTGATCTCATTGTGCATTGTCGGTACAGCGATCAGCATACGCGTGCTGTATAACTATAAATTACGTACAATCGTGTTTTCAAAAATTTCCAAAAATCGTATAAAATCAACCCTTTGACTGATCGTTTTAAAACTTACACACATCGTAGAAAGTAATACGGTCTACCATACCCGTGAATTTAGTTAGCCTACTACAAATATCAAGGAGACGGTGACCACATTGTGCATTGTCGGTCTACCCCGGGACTCACCCGGCAAACCCAATACTTGCTTAAAAAAAATATATAAAATCAACCCTTTGACCTGTCGTTTTGAAACTTACATACATCGTAGAAAGTACCTCGAGCTACCATGCCTGTGATTTTGGTGAACCTACTACAAATATCGCGGAGACGGTGATCTCATTGTGCATTGTCGGTACAGCGATCAGCATACGCGTGCTGTATAACTTTAAATGACGTAAAATCGTGTTTTAAAAAATCCCAAAAATCTTATAAAATCACCCCTTTGACCTGTCGTTTTGAAACTTACACACATCGTAAAAAACACCTCGAGCTGACATGCCTGTGATATTGGTGAACCTACTACAAATATCACGGAGACGGTGATCTCATTGTGCATTGTCGGTACAGCGATCAGCATACGCGTGCTGTATAACTATAAATTACGTACAATCGTGTTTTCAAAAATTTCCAAAAATCGTATAAAATCAACCCTTTGACTGATCGTTTTAAAACTTACACACATCGTAGAAAGTAATACGGTCTACCATACCCGTGAATTTAGTTAGCCTACTACAAATATCAAGGAGACGGTGACCACATTGTGCATTGTCGGTCTACCCCGGGACTCACCCGGCAAACCCAATACTTGCTTAAAAAAAATATATAAAATCAACCCTTTGACCTGTCGTTTTGAAACTTACATACATCGTAGAAAGTACCTCGAGCTACCATGCCTGTGATTTTGGTGAACCTACTACAAATATCGCGGAGACGGTGATCTCATTGTGCATTGTCGGTACAGCGATCAGCATACGCGTGCTGTATAACTTTAAATGACGTAAAATCGTGTTTTAAAAAATCCCAAAAATCTTATAAAATCACCCCTTTGACCTGTCGTTTTGAAACTTACACACATCGTAAAAAACACCTCGAGCTGACATGCCTGTGATATTGGTGAACCTACTACAAATATCACGGGGACGGTGATCTCATTGTGCAT
Source organism: Metopolophium dirhodum (assembly GCF_019925205.1). Classification (NCBI taxonomy): domain Eukaryota; kingdom Metazoa; phylum Arthropoda; class Insecta; order Hemiptera; family Aphididae; genus Metopolophium; species Metopolophium dirhodum. The sequence continues at coordinate 142,075,256 of NC_083560.1, forward strand.
TGTCGGTACAGCGATCAGCATACGCGTGCTGTATAACTATAAATTACGTACAATCGTGTTTTCAAAAATTTCCAAAAATCGTATAAAATCAACCCTTTGACTGATCGTTTTAAAACTTACACACATCGTAGAAAGTAATACGGTCTACCATACCCGTGAATTTAGTTAGCCTACTACAAATATCAAGGAGACGGTGACCACATTGTGCATTGTCGGTCTACCCCGGGACTCACCCGGCAAACCCAATACTTGCTTAAAAAAAATATATAAAATCAACCCTTTGACCTGTCGTTTTGAAACTTACATACATCGTAGAAAGTACCTCGAGCTACCATGCCTGTGATTTTGGTGAACCTACTACAAATATCGCGGAGACGGTGATCTCATTGTGCATTGTCGGTACAGCGATCAGCATACGCGTGCTGTATAACTTTAAATGACGTAAAATCGTGTTTTAAAAAATCCCAAAAATCTTATAAAATCACCCCTTTGACCTGTCGTTTTGAAACTTACACACATCGTAAAAAACACCTCGAGCTGACATGCCTGTGATATTGGTGAACCTACTACAAATATCACGGAGACGGTGATCTCATTGTGCATTGTCGGTACAGCGATCAGCATACGCGTGCTGTATAACTATAAATTACGTACAATCGTGTTTTCAAAAATTTCCAAAAATCGTATAAAATCAACCCTTTGACTGATCGTTTTAAAACTTACACACATCGTAGAAAGTAATACGGTCTACCATACCCGTGAATTTAGTTAGCCTACTACAAATATCAAGGAGACGGTGACCACATTGTGCATTGTCGGTGTACCCCGGGACTCACCCGGCAAACCTAATACTTGCTTAAAAAAAATATATAAAATCAACCCTTTGACCGATCGTTTTGAAACGTAAACACATCGTAGAAAGTACCTCGAGCTACCAAGCCTGTGAGTTTGGTTAGCCAACTACAAATATCTCGGAAACAGCGATCTCATTGTGCATTGGTGGTTCAATTCACCCGGCCACAGCTAATCGCCCTTTAGAAAATCGTATAAAATCAACCCTTTGACTTGTCGTTTTGAAACTTACACACATTGTAGAGAATACCTCGAGCTACCATGCCTGTGATTTTGGTGAACCTACTACAAAATATATTACGGAGACGGTGACCACATTGTGCATTCTCGGTCTACCCCGGGACTCACCCGGCAAACCCAATACTTGCTTAAAAAAAATATATAAAATCAACCCTTTGACCTGTCGTTTTGAAACTTACATACATCGTAGAAAGTACCTCGAGCTACCATGCCTGTGATTTTGGTGAACCTACTACAAATATCGCGGAGACAGTGATCTCATTGTGCATTGTCGGTACAGCGATCAGCATACGCGTGCTGTATAACTTTAAATGACGTAAAATCGTGTTTTAAAAAATCCCAAAAATCTTATAAAATCACCCCTTTGACCTGTCGTTTTGAAACTTACACACATCGTAAAAAACACCTCGAGCTGACATGCCTGTGATATTGGTGAACCTACTACAAATATCACGGGGACGGTGATCTCATTGTGCATTGTCGGTACAGCAATCAGCATACGCGTGCTGTATAACTATAAATTAGGTACAATCATGTTTTCAAAAATTTCCGAAAATCGTATAAAATCAACCCTTTGACTGATCGTTTTAAAACTTACACACATCGTAGAAAGTAATACGGTCTACCATACCCGTGAATTTAGTTAGCCTACTACAAATATCAAGGAGACGGTGACCACATTGTGCATTGTCGGTGTACCCCGGGGCTCACCCGGCAAACCTAATACTTGCTTAAAAAAAATATATAAAATCAACCCTTTGACCGATCGTTTTGAAACGTACACACATCTTAGAAAGTACCTCGAGCTACCAAGCCTGTGAGTTTGGTTAGCCAACTACAAATATCTCGGAGACAGCGATCTCATTGTGCATTGGTGGTTCAATTCACCCGGCCACAGCTAATCGCCCTTTAGAAAATCGTATAAAATCAACCCTTTGACTGATCGTTTTAAAACTTACACACATCGTAGAAAGTAATACGGTCTACCATACCCATGAATTTGGTTAGCCTACTACAAATATCAAGGAGACGGTGACCACATTGTGCATTATCGGTCTACCCCGGGACTCACCCGGCAAACCCAATACTTGCTTAAAAAACATATATAAAATCAACCCTCTGACCGATCGTTTTGAAACGTACACACATCGTAGAAAGTACCTCGAGCTACCATGGCTGTGAGTTTGGTTAGCCAACTACAAATATCTCGGAGACATTGATCTCATTGTGCATTGTCGGTACAGCGATCAGCATACGCGTGCTGTATAACTTTAAATAACGTACAATCGTGTTTTAAAAAATTCCAAAAATCTTATAAAATCACCCCTTTGACCTGTCGTTTTGAAACTTACACACATCGTAGAAAGTACCTCGAGCTACAATGCCTGTGATTTTGGTGAACCTACTACAAATATCACGGAGACGGTGATCTCATTGTGCATTGTCGGTACAGCGATCAGCATACGCGTGCTGTATAACTATAAATTACGTACAATCGTGTTTTCAAAAATTTCCAAAAATCGTATAAAATCAACCCTTTGACTGATCGTTTTAAAACTTACACACATCGTAGAAAGTAATACGGTCTACCATACCCGTGAATTTAGTTAGCCTACTACAAATATCAAGGAGACGGTGACCACATTGTGCATTGTCGGTCTACCCCGGGACTCACCCGGCAAACCCAATACTTGCTTAAAAAAAATATATAAAATCAACCCTTTGACCTGTCGTTTTGAAACTTACATACATCGTAGAAAGTACCTCGAGCTACCATGCCTGTGATTTTGGTGAACCTACTACAAATATCGCGGAGACAGTGATCTCATTGTGCATTGTCGGTACAGCGATCAGCATACGCGTGCTGTATAACTTTAAATGACGTAAAATCGTGTTTTAAAAAATCCCAAAAATCTTATAAAATCACCCCTTTGACCTGTCGTTTTGAAACTTACACACATCGTAAAAAACACCTCGAGCTGACATGCCTGTGATATTGGTGAACCTACTACAAATATCACGGGGACGGTGATCTCATTGTGCATTGTCGGTACAGCAATCAGCATACGCGTGCTGTATAACTATAAATTAGGTACAATCATGTTTTCAAAAATTTCCGAAAATCGTATAAAATCAACCCTTTGACTGATCGTTTTAAAACTTACACACATCGTAGAAAGTAATACGGTCTACCATACCCGTGAATTTAGTTAGCCTACTACAAATATCAAGGAGACGGTGACCACATTGTGCATTGTCGGTGTACCCCGGGGCTCACCCGGCAAACCTAATACTTGCTTAAAAAAAATATATAAAATCAACCCTTTGACCGATCGTTTTGAAACGTACACACATCTTAGAAAGTACCTCGAGCTACCAAGCCTGTGAGTTTGGTTAGCCAACTACAAATATCTCGGAGACAGCGATCTCATTGTGCATTGGTGGTTCAATTCACCCGGCCACAGCTAATCGCCCTTTAGAAAATCGTATAAAATCAACCCTTTGACTGATCGTTTTAAAACTTACACACATCGTAGAAAGTAATACGGTCTACCATACCCATGAATTTGGTTAGCCTACTACAAATATCAAGGAGACGGTGACCACATTGTGCATTATCGGTCTACCCCGGGACTCACCCGGCAAACCCAATACTTGCTTAAAAAACATATATAAAATCAACCCTCTGACCGATCGTTTTGAAACGTACACACATCGTAGAAAGTACCTCGAGCTACCATGCCTGTGAGTTTGGTTAGCCAACTACAAATATCTCGGAGACATTGATCTCATTGTGCATTGTCGGTACAGCGATCAGCATACGCGTGCTGTATAACTTTAAATTACGTACAATCGTGTTTTAAAAAATTCCAAAAATCTTATAAAATCACCCCTTTGACCTGTCGTTTTGAAACTTACACACATCGTAGAAAGTACCTCGAGCTACAATGCCTGTGATTTTGGTGAACCTACTACAAATATCACGGAGACGGTGATCTCATTGTGCATTGTCGGTACAGCGATCAGCATACGCGTGCTGTATAACTATAAATTACGTACAATCGTGTTTTCAAAAATTTCCAAAAATCGTATAAAATCAACCCTTTGACTGATCGTTTTAAAACTTACACACATCGTAGAAAGTAATACGGTCTACCATACCCGTGAATTTAGTTAGCCTACTACAAATATCAAGGAGACGGTGACCACATTGTGCATTGTCGGTCTACCCCGGGACTCACCCGGCAAACCCAATACTTGCTTAAAAAAAATATATAAAATCAACCCTTTGACCTGTCGTTTTGAAACTTACATACATCGTAGAAAGTACCTCGAGCTACCATGCCTGTGATTTTGGTGAACCTACTACAAATATCGCGGAGACGGTGATCTCATTGTGCATTGTCGGTACAGCGATCAGCATACGCGTGCTGTATAACTTTAAATGACGTAAAATCGTGTTTTAAAAAATCCCAAAAATCTTATAAAATCACCCCTTTGACCTGTCGTTTTGAAACTTACACACATCGTAAAAAACACCTCGAGCTGACATGCCTGTGATATTGGTGAACCTACTACAAATATCACGGGGACGGTGATCTCATTGTGCATTGTCGGTACAGCGATCAGCATACGCGTGCTGTATAACTATAAATTACGTACAATCGTGTTTTCAAAAATTTCCAAAAATCGTATAAAATCAACCCTTTGACTGATCGTTTTAAAACTTACACACATCGTAGAAAGTAATACGGTCTACCATACCCGTGAATTTAGTTAGCCTACTACAAATATCAAGGAGACGGTGACCACATTGTGCATTGTCGGTCTACCCCGGGACTCACCCGGCAAACCCAAGACTTGCTTAAAAAAAATATATAAAATCAACCCTTTGACCTGTCGTTTTGAAACTTACATACATCGTAGAAAGTACCTCGAGCTACCATGCCTGTGATTTTGGTGAACCTACTACAAATATCGCGGAGACGGTGATCTCATTGTGCATTGTCGGTACAGCGATCAGCATACGCGTGCTGTATAACTTTAAATGACGTAAAATCGTGTTTTAAAAAATCCCAAAAATCTTATAAAATCACCCCTTTGACCTGTCGTTTTGAAACTTACACACATCGTAAAAAACACCTCGAGCTGACATGCCTGTGATATTGGTGAACCTACTACAAATATCACGGGGACGGTGATCTCATTGTGCATTGTCGGTACAGCGATCAGCATACGCGTGCTGTATAACTATAAATTACGTACAATCGTGTTTTCAAAAATTTCCAAAAATCGTATAAAATCAACCCTTTGACTGATCGTTTTAAAACTTACACACATCGTAGAAAGTAATACGGTCTACCATACCCGTGAATTTAGTTAGCCTACTACAAATATCAAGGAGACGGTGACCACATTGTGCATTGTCGGTGTACCCCGGGACTCACCCGGCAAACCTAATACTTGCTTAAAAAAAATATATAAAATCAACCCTTTGACCGATCGTTTTGAAACGTAAACACATCGTAGAAAGTACCTCGAGCTACCAAGCCTGTGAGTTTGGTTAGCCAACTACAAATATCTCGGAAACAGCGATCTCATTGTGCATTGGTGGTTCAATTCACTCGGCCACAGCTAATCGCCCTTTAGAAAATCGTATAAAATCAACCCTTTGACTTGTCGTTTTGAAACTTACACACATTGTAGAGAATACCTCGAGCTACCATGCCTGTGATTTTGGTGAACCTACTACAAAATATATTACGGAGACGGTGACCACATTGTGCATTCTCGGTCTACCCCGGGACTCACCCGGCAAACCCAATACTTGCTTAAAAAAAATATATAAAATCAACCCTTTGACCTGTCGTTTTGAAACTTACATACATCGTAGAAAGTACCTCGAGCTACCATGCCTGTGATTTTGGTGAACCTACTACAAATATCGCGGAGACAGTGATCTCATTGTGCATTGTCGGTACAGCGATCAGCATACGCGTGCTGTATAACTTTAAATGACGTAAAATCGTGTTTTAAAAAATCCCAAAAATCTTATAAAATCACCCCTTTGACCTGTCGTTTTGAAACTTACACACATCGTAAAAAACACCTCGAGCTGACATGCCTGTGATATTGGTGAACCTACTACAAATATCACGGGGACGGTGATCTCATTGTGCATTGTCGGTACAGCAATCAGCATACGCGTGCTGTATAACTATAAATTAGGTACAATCATGTTTTCAAAAATTTCCAAAAATCGTATAAAATCAACCCTTTGACTGATCGTTTTAAAACTTACACACATCGTAGAAAGTAATACGGTCTACCATACCCGTGAATTTAGTTAGCCTACTACAAATATCAAGGAGACGGTGACCACATTGTGCATTGTCGGTGTACCCCGGGACTCACCCGGCAAACCTAATACTTGCTTAAAAAAAATATATAAAATCAACCCTTTGACCGATCGTTTTGAAACGTACACACATCTTAGAAAGTACCTCGAGCTACCAAGCCTGTGAGTTTGGTTAGCCAACTACAAATATCTCGGAGACAGCGATCTCATTGTGCATTGGTGGTTCAATTCACCCGGCCACAGCTAATCGCCCTTTAGAAAATCGTATAAAATCAACCCTTTGACCTGTCGTTTTGAAACTTACATACATCGTAGAAAGTACCTCGAGCTACCATGCCTGTGATTTTGGTGAACCTACTACAAATATCGCGGAGACAGTGATCTCATTGTGCATTGTCGGTACAGCGATCAGCATACGCGTGCTGTATAACTATAAATTACGTACAATCGTGTTTTAAAAAATTCCAAAAATCGTATAAAATCAACCCTTTGACTGATCGTTTTAAAACTTACACACATCGTAGAAAGTAATACGGTCTACCATACCCATGAATTTGGTTAGCCTACTACAAATATCAAGGAGACGGTGACCACATTGTGCATTGTCGGTCTACCCCGGGACTCACCCGGCAAACCCAATACTTGCTTATAAAACATATATAAAATCAACCCTCTGACCGATCGTTTTGAAACGTACACACATCGTAGAAAGTACCTCGAGCTACCATGCCTGTGATTTTGGTGAACCTACTACAAATATCGCGGAGACAGTGATCTCATTGTGCATTGTCGGTACAGCGATCAGCATACGCGTGCTGTATAACTATAAATTACGTACAATCGTGTTTTAAAAATTTCCAAAAATCGTATAAAATCAACCCTTTGACTTGTCGTTTTGAAACTTACACACATTGTAGAGAATACCTCGAGCTACTATGCCTGTGATTTTGGTGAACCTGCTACAAAATATATTACGGAGACGGTGACCACATTGTGCATTCTCGGTCTACCCCGGGACTCACCCAGCAAACCCAATACTTGCTTAAAAAAAATATATAAAATCAACCCTTTGACCTGTCGTTTTGAAACTTACACACATCGTAGAAAGTACCTTGATCTACCATGCCTGTGATTTTGGTGAACCTACTACAAATATCACGGAGACGGTGATCTCATTGTGCATTGTCGGTACAGCGATCAGCATACGCGTGCTGTATAACTATAAATTACGTACAATCGTGTTTTAAAAAATTCCAAAAATCTTATAAAATCAACCCTTTGACCTGTCGTTTTGAAACTTACACACATCGTAGAAAGTAAAACGGTCTACCATACCCGTAAATTTAGTTAGCCTACTACAAATATCAAGGAGACGGTGACCACATTGTGCATTGTCGGTCTACCCCAGGACTCACCCGGCAAACCCAATACTTGCTTAAAAAAAATATATAAAATCAACCCTTTGACCGATCGTTTTGAAACGTACACACATCTTAGAAAGTACCTCGAGCTACCAAGCCTGTGAGTTTGGTTAGCCAACTACAAATATCTCGGAGACAGCGATCTCATTGTGCATTGGTGGTTCAATTCACCCGGCCACAGCTAATCGCCCTTTAGAAAATCGTATAAAATCAACCCTTTGACCTGTCGTTTTGAAACTTACATACATCGTAGAAAGTACCTCGAGCTACCATGCCTGTGATTTTGGTGAACCTACTACAAATATCGCGGAGACAGTGATCTCATTGTGCATTGTCGGTACAGCGATCAGCATACGCGTGCTGTATAACTTTAAATAACGTACAATCGTGTTTTAAAAAATTCCAAAAATCTTATAAAATCACCCCTTTGACCTGTCGTTTTGAAACTTACACACATCGTAGAAAGTACCTCGAGCTACAATGCCTGTGATTTTGGTGAACCTACTACAAATATCACGGAGACGGTGATCTCATTGTGCATTGTCGGTACAGCGATCAGCATACGCGTGCTGTATAACTATAAATTACGTACAATCGTGTTTTAAAAAATTCCAAAAATCGTATAAAATCAACCCTTTGACTGATCGTTTTAAAACTTACACACATCGTAGAAAGTAATACGGTCTACCATACCCGTGAATTTAGTTAGCCTACTACAAATATCAAGGAGACGGTGACCACATTGTGCATTGTCGGTGTACCCCGGGACTCACCCGGCAAACCTAATACTTGCTTAAAAAAAATATATAAAATCAACCCTTTGACCGATCGTTTTGAAACGTACACACATCGTAGAAAGTACCTCGAGCTACCAAGCCTGTGAGTTTGGTTAGCCAACTACAAATATCTCGGAGACAGCGATCTCATTGTGCATTGGTGGTTCAATTCACCCGGCCACAGCTAATCGCCCTTTAGAAAATCGTATAAAATCAACCCTTTGACCTGTCGTTTTGAAACTTACATACATCGTAGAAAGTACCTCGAGCTACCATGCCTGTGATTTTGGTGAACCTACTACAAATATCGCGGAGACAGTGATCTCATTGTGCATTGTCGGTACAGCGATCAGCATACGCGTGCTGTATAACTATAAATTACGTACAATCGTGTTTTAAAAAATTCCAAAAATCGTATAAAATCAACCCTTTGACTGATCGTTTTAAAACTTACACACATCGTAGAAAGTAATACGGTCTACCATACCCATGAATTTGGTTAGCCTACTACAAATATCAAGGAGACGGTGACCACATTGTGCATTGTCGGTCTACCCCGGGACTCACCCGGCAAACCCAATACTTGCTTATAAAACATATATAAAATCAACCCTCTGACCGATCGTTTTGAAACGTACACACATCGTAGAAAGTACCTCGAGCTACCATGCCTGTGATTTTGGTGAACCTACTACAAATATCGCAGAGACAGTGATCTCATTGTGCATTGTCGGTACAGCGATCAGCATACGCGTGCTGTATAACTATAAATTACGTACAATCGTGTTTTAAAAATTTCCAAAAATCGTATAAAATCAACCCTTTGACTTGTCGTTTTGAAACTTACACACATTGTAGAGAATACCTCGAGCTACTATGCCTGTGATTTTGGTGAACCTGCTACAAAATATATTACGGAGACGGTGACCACATTGTGCATTCTCGGTCTACCCCGGGACTCACCCAGCAAACCCAATACTTGCTTAAAAAAAATATATAAAATCAACCCTTTGACCTGTCGTTTTGAAACTTACACACATCGTAGAAAGTAAAACGGTCTACCATACCCGTAAATTTAGTTAGCCTACTACAAATATCAAGGAGACGGTGACCACATTGTGCATTGTCGGTCTACCCCAGGACTCACCCGGCAAACCCAATACTTGCTTAAAAAAAATATATAAAATCAACCCTTTGACCTGTCGTTTTAAAACTTACATACATCGTAGAAAGTACCTCGAGCTACCATGCCTGTGATTTTGGTGAACCTACTACAAATATCGCGGAGACAGTGATCTCATTGTGCATTGTCGGTACAGCGATCAGCATACGCGTGCTGTATAACTTTAAATAAAGTACAATCGTGTTTTAAAAAATCCCAAAAATCTTATAAAATCACCCCTTTGACCTGTCGTTTTGAAACTTACACACATCGTAAAAAACACCTCGAGCTGACATGCCTGTGATATTGGTGAACCTACTACAAATATCACGGGGACGGTGATCTCATTGTGCATTGTCGGTACAGCAATCAGCATACGCGTGCTGTATAACTATAAATTAGGTACAATCATGTTTTCAAAAATTTCCAAAAATCGTATAAAATCAACCCTTTGACTGATCGTTTTAAAACTTACACACATCGTAGAAAGTAATACGGTCTACCATACCCGTGAATTTAGTTAGCCTACTACAAATATCAAGGAGACGGTGACCACATTGTGCATTGTCGGTGTACCCCGGGACTCACCCGGCAAACCTAATACTTGCTTAAAAAAAATATATAAAATCAACCCTTTGACCGATCGTTTTGAAACGTACACACATCTTAGAAAGTACCTCGAGCTACCAAGCCTGTGAGTTTGGTTAGCCAACTACAAATATCTCGGAGACAGCGATCTCATTGTGCATTGGTGGTTCAATTCACCCGGCCACAGCTAATCGCCCTTTAGAAAATCGTATAAAATCAACCCTTTGACTTGTCGTTTTGAAACTTACACACATTGTAGAGAGTACCTCGAGCTACCATGCCTGTGATTTTGGTGAACCTACTACAAATATCAAGGAGACGGTGACCACATTGTGCATTGTCGGTCTACCCCGGGACTCACCCGGCAAACCCAATACTTGCTTAAAAAAAATATATAAAATCAACCCTTTGACCTGTCGTTTTGAAACTTACATACATCGTAGAAAGTACCTCGAGCTACCATGCCTGTGATTTTGGTGAACCTACTACAAATATCGCGGAGACAGTGATCTCATTGTGCATTGTCGGTACAGCGATCAGCATACGCGTGCTGTATAACTTTAAATAACGTACAATCGTGTTTTAAAAAATTCCAAAAATCTTATAAAATCACCCCTTTGACCTGTCGTTTTGAAACTTACACACATCGTAGAAAGTACCTCGAGCTACAATGCCTGTGATTTTGGTGAACCTACTACAAATATCACGGAGACGGTGATCTCATTGTGCATTGTCGGTACAGCGATCAGCATACGCGTGCTGTATAACTATAAATTACGTACAATCGTGTTTTAAAAAATTCCAAAAATCGTATAAAATCAACCCTTTGACTGATCGTTTTAAAACTTACACACATCGTAGAAAGTAATACGGTCTACCATACCCGTGAATTTAGTTAGCCTACTACAAATATCAAGGAGACGGTGACCACATTGTGCATTGTCGGTGTACCCCGGGACTCACCCGGCAAACCTAATACTTGCTTAAAAAAAATATATAAAATCAACCCTTTGACCGATCGTTTTGAAACGTACACACATCTTAGAAAGTACCTCGAGCTACCAAGCCTGTGAGTTTGGTTAGCCAACTACAAATATCTCGGAGACAGCGATCTCATTGTGCATTGGTGGTTCAATTCACCCGGCCACAGCTAATCGCCCTTTAGAAAATCGTATAAAATCAACCCTTTGACTTGTCGTTTTGAAACTTACACACATTGTAGAGAGTACCTCGAGCTACCATGCCTGTGATTTTGGTGAACCTACTACAAATATCGTGGAGACAGTGATCTCATTGTGCATTGTCGGTACAGCGATCAGCATACGCGTGCTGTATAACTATAAATTACGTACAATCGTGTTTTAAAAATTTCCAAAAATCGTATAAAATCAACCCTTTGACTTGTCGTTTTGAAACTTACACACATTGTAGAGAATACCTCGAGCTACCATGCCTGTGATTTTGGTGAACCTGCTACAAAATATATTACGGAGACGGTGACCACATTGTGCATTCTCGGTCTACCCCGGGACTCACCCAGCAAACCCAATACTTGCTTAAAAAAAATATATAAAATCAACCCTTTGACCTGTCGTTTTGAAACTTACACACATCGTAGAAAGTACCTTGATCTACCATGCCTGTGATTTTGGTGAACCTACTACAAATATCACGGAGACGGTGATCTCATTGTGCATTGTCGGTACAGCGATCAGCATACGCGTGCTGTATAACTATAAATTACGTACAATCGTGTTTTAAAAAATTCCAAAAATCTTATAAAATCAACCCTTTGACCTGTCGTTTTGAAACTTACACACATCGTAGAAAGTAAAACGGTCTACCATACCCGTAAATTTAGTTAGCCTACTACAAATATCAAGGAGACGGTGACCACATTGTGCATTGTCGGTCTACCCCAGGACTCACCCGGCAAACCCAATACTTGCTTAAAAAAAATATATAAAATCAACCCTTTGACCTGTCGTTTTAAAACTTACATACATCGTAGAAAGTACCTCGAGCTACCATGCCTGTGATTTTGGTGAACCTACTACAAATATCGCGGAGACAGTGATCTCATTGTGCATTGTCGGTACAGCGATCAGCATACGCGTGCTGTATAACTTTAAATAACGTACAATCGTGTTTTAAAAAATTCCAAAAATCTTATAAAATCACCCCTTTGACCTGTCGTTTTGAAACTTACACACATCGTAGAAAGTACCTCGAGCTACAATGCCTGTGATTTTGGTGAACCTACTACAAATATCACGGAGACGGTGATCTCATTGTGCATTGTCGGTACAGCGATCAGCATACGCGTGCTGTATAACTATAAATTACGTACAATCGTGTTTTCAAAAATTTCCAAAAATCGTATAAAATCAACCCTTTGACTGATCGTTTTAAAACTTACACACATCGTAGAAAGTAATACGGTCTACCATACCCATGAATTTGGTTAGCCTACTACAAATATCAAGGAGACGGTGACCACATTGTGCATTATCGGTCTACCCCGGGACTCACCCGGCAAACCCAATACTTGCTTAAAAAACATATATAAAATCAACCCTCTGACCGATCGTTTTGAAACGTACACACATCGTAGAAAGTACCTCGAGCTACCATGCCTGTGAGTTTGGTTAGCCAACTACAAATATCTCGGAGACATCGATCTCATTGTGCATTGTCGGTACAGCGATCAGCATACGCGTGCTGTATAACTTTAAATAACGTACAATCGTGTTTTAAAAAATTCCAAAAATCTTATAAAATCACCCCTTTGACCTGTCGTTTTGAAACTTACACACATCGTAGAAAGTACCTCGAGCTACAATGCCTGTGATTTTGGTGAACCTACTACAAATATCACGGAGACGGTGATCTCATTGTGCATTGTCGGTACAGCGATCAGCATACGCGTGCTGTATAACTATAAATTACGTACAATCGTGTTTTAAAAAATTCCAAAAATCTTATAAAATCAACCCTTTGACCTGTCGTTTTGAAACTTACACACATCGTAGAAAGTAATACGGTCTACCATACCCGTAAATTTAGTTAGCCTACTACAAATATCAAGGAGACGGTGACCACATTGTGCATTGTCGGTCTACCCCGGGACTCACCCGGCAAACCCAATACTTGCTTATAAAACATATATAAAATCAACCCTCTGACCGATCGTTTTGAAACGTACACACATCGTAGAAAGTACCTCGAGCTACCATGCCTGTGAGTTTGGTTAGCCAACTACAAATATCTCGGAGACATCGATCTCATTGTGCATTGGTGGTTCAATTCACCCGGCCACAGCTAATCGTCCTTTAGAAAATCGTATAAAATCAACCCTTTGACCTGTCGTTTTGAAACTTACATACATCGTAGAAAGTACCTCGAGCTACCATGCCTGTGATTTTGGTGAACCTACTACAAATATCGCGGAGACAGTGATCTCATTGTGCATTGTCGGTACAGCGATCAGCATACGCGTGCTGTATAACTATAAATTACGTACAATCGTGTTTTAAAAATTTCCAAAAATCGTATAAAATCAACCCTTTGACTTGTCGTTTTGAAACTTACACACATTGTAGAGAATACCTCGAGCTACCATGCCTGTGATTTTGGTGAACCTGCTACAAAATATATTACGGAGACGGTGACCACATTGTGCATTCTCGGTCTACCCCGGGACTCACCCAGCAAACCCAATACTTGCTTAAAAAAAATATATAAAATCAACCCTTTGACCTGTCGTTTTGAAACTTACACACATCGTAGAAAGTACCTTGATCTACCATGCCTGTGATTTTGGTGAACCTACTACAAATATCACGGAGACGGTGACCACATTGTGCATTGTCGGTCTACCCCGGGACTCACCCGGCAAACCCAATACTTGCTTAAAAAAAATATATAAAATCAACCCTTTGACCTGTCGTTTTGAAACTTACATACATCGTAGAAAGTACCTCGAGCTACCATGCCTGTGATTTTGGTGAACCTACTACAAATATCGCGGAGACAGTGATCTCATTGTGCATTGTCGGTACAGCGATCAGCATACGCGTGCTGTATAACTTTAAATAACGTACAATCGTGTTTTAAAAAATTCCAAAAATCTTATAAAATCACCCCTTTGACCTGTCGTTTTGAAACTTACACACATCGTAGAAAGTACCTCGAGCTACAATGCCTGTGATTTTGGTGAACCTACTACAAATATCACGGAAACGGTGATCTCATTGTGCATTGTCGGTACAGCGATCAGCATACGCGTGCTGTATAACTATAAATTACGTACAATCGTGTTTTAAAAAATTCCAAAAATCGTATAAAATCAACCCTTTGACTGATCGTTTTAAAACTTACACACATCGTAGAAAGTAATACGGTCTACCATACCCGTGAATTTAGTTAGCCTACTACAAATATCAAGGAGACGGTGACCACATTGTGCATTGTCGGTGTACCCCGGGACTCACCCGGCAAACCTAATACTTGCTTAAAAAAAATATATAAAATCAACCCTTTGACCGATCGTTTTGAAACGTACACACATCTTAGAAAGTACCTCGAGCTACCAAGCCTGTGAGTTTGGTTAGCCAACTACAAATATCTCGGAGACAGCGATCTCATTGTGCATTGGTGGTTCAATTCACCCGGCCACAGCTAATCGCCCTTTAGAAAATCGTATAAAATCAACCCTTTGACTTGTCGTTTTGAAACTTACACACATTGTAGAGAGTACCTCGAGCTACCATGCCTGTGATTTTGGTGAACCTACTACAAATATCAAGGAGACGGTGACCACATTGTGCATTGTCGGTCTACCCCGGGACTCACCCGGCAAACCCAAAACTTGCTTAAAAAAAATATATAAAATCAACCCTTTGACCTGTCGTTTTGAAACTTACATACATCGTAGAAAGTACCTCGAGCTACCATGCCTGTGATTTTGGTGAACCTACTACAAATATCGCGGAGACAGTGATCTCATTGTGCATTGTCGGTACAGCGATCAGCATACGCGTGCTGTATAACTATAAATTACGTACAATCGTGTTTTAAAAAATTCCAAAAATCGTATAAAATCAACCCTTTGACTGATCGTTTTAAAACTTACACACATCGTAGAAAGTAATACGGTCTACCATACCCATGAATTTGGTTAGCCTACTACAAATATCAAGGAGACGGTGACCACATTGTGCATTGTCGGTCTACCCCGGGACTCACCCGGCAAACCCAATACTTGCTTATAAAACATATATAAAATCAACCCTCTGACCGATCGTTTTGAAACGTACACACATCGTAGAAAGTACCTCGAGCTACCATGCCTGTGATTTTGGTGAACCTACTACAAATATCGCGGAGACAGTGATCTCATTGTGCATTGTCGGTACAGCGATCAGCATACGCGTGCTGTATAACTATAAATTACGTACAATCGTGTTTTAAAAATTTCCAAAAATCGTATAAAATCAACCCTTTGACTTGTCGTTTTGAAACTTACACACATTGTAGAGAATACCTCGAGCTACCATGCCTGTGATTTTGGTGAACCTGCTACAAAATATATTACGGAGACGGTGACCACATTGTGCATTCTCGGTCTACCCCGGGACTCACCCAGCAAACCCAATACTTGCTTAAAAAAAATATATAAAATCAACCCTTTGACCTGTCGTTTTGAAACTTACACACATCGTAGAAAGTACCTTGATCTACCATGCCTGTGATTTTGGTGAACCTACTACAAATATCACGGAGACGGTGATCTCATTGTGCATTGTCGGTACAGCGATCAGCATACGCGTGCTGTATAACTATAAATTACGTACAATCGTGTTTTAAAAAATTCCAAAAATCTTATAAAATCAACCCTTTGACCTGTCGTTTTGAAACTTACACACATCGTAGAAAGTAAAACGGTCTACCATACCCGTAAATTTAGTTAGCCTACTACAAATATCAAGGAGACGGTGACCACATTGTGCATTGTCGGTCTACCCCAGGACTCACCCGGCAAACCCAATACTTGCTTAAAAAAAATATATAAAATCAACCCTTTGACCTGTCGTTTTAAAACTTACATACATCGTAGAAAGTACCTCGAGCTACCATGCCTGTGATTTTGGTGAACCTACTACAAATATCGCGGAGACAGTGATCTCATTGTGCATTGTCGGTACAGCGATCAGCATACGCGTGCTGTATAACTTTAAATAACGTACAATCGTGTTTTAAAAAATTCCAAAAATCTTATAAAATCACCCCTTTGACCTGTCGTTTTGAAACTTACACACATCGTAGAAAGTACCTCGAGCTACAATGCCTGTGATTTTGGTGAACCTACTACAAATATCACGGAGACGGTGATCTCATTGTGCATTGTCGGTACAGCGATCAGCATACGCGTGCTGTATAACTATAAATTACGTACAATCGTGTTTTCAAAAATTTCCAAAAATCGTATAAAATCAACCCTTTGACTGATCGTTTTAAAACTTACACACATCGTAGAAAGTAATACGGTCTACCATACCCATGAATTTGGTTAGCCTACTACAAATATCAAGGAGACGGTGACCACATTGTGCATTATCGGTCTACCCCGGGACTCACCCGGCAAACCCAATACTTGCTTAAAAAACATATATAAAATCAACCCTCTGACCGATCGTTTTGAAACGTACACACATCGTAGAAAGTACCTCGAGCTACCATGCCTGTGAGTTTGGTTAGCCAACTACAAATATCTCGGAGACATCGATCTCATTGTGCATTGTCGGTACAGCGATCAGCATACGCGTGCTGTATAACTTTAAATAACGTACAATCGTGTTTTAAAAAATTCCAAAAATCTTATAAAATCACCCCTTTGACCTGTCGTTTTGAAACTTACACACATCGTAGAAAGTACCTCGAGCTACAATGCCTGTGATTTTGGTGAACCTACTACAAATATCACGGAGACGGTGATCTCATTGTGCATTGTCGGTACAGCGATCAGCATACGCGTGCTGTATAACTATAAATTACGTACAATCGTGTTTTAAAAAATTCCAAAAATCTTATAAAATCAACCCTTTGACCTGTCGTTTTGAAACTTACACACATCGTAGAAAGTAATACGGTCTACCATACCCGTAAATTTAGTTAGCCTATTACAAATATCAAGGAGACGGTGACCACATTGTGCATTGTCGGTCTACCCCGGGACTCACCCGGCAAACCCAATACTTGCTTATAAAACATATATAAAATCAACCCTCTGACCGATCGTTTTGAAACGTACACACATCGTAGAAAGTACCTCGAGCTACCATGCCTGTGAGTTTGGTTAGCCAACTACAAATATCTCGGAGACATCGATCTCATTGTGCATTGGTGGTTCAATTCACCCGGCCACAGCTAATCGTCCTTTAGAAAATCGTATAAAATCAACCCTTTGACCTGTCGTTTTGAAACTTACATACATCGTAGAAAGTACCTCGAGCTACCATGCCTGTGATTTTGGTGAACCTACTACAAATATCGCGGAGACAGTGATCTCATTGTGCATTGTCGGTACAGCGATCAGCATACGCGTGCTGTATAACTATAAATTACGTACAATCGTGTTTTAAAAATTTCCAAAAATCGTATAAAATCAACCCTTTGACTTGTCGTTTTGAAACTTACACACATTGTAGAGAATACCTCGAGCTACCATGCCTGTGATTTTGGTGAACCTACTACAAATATCACGGAGACGGTGATCTCATTGTGCATTGTCGGTACAGCGATCAGCATACGCGTGCTGTATAACTATAAATTACGTACAATCGTGTTTTAAAAAATTCCAAAAATCTTATAAAATCAACCCTTTGACCTGTCGTTTTGAAACTTACACACATCGTAGAAAGTAAAACGGTCTACCATACCCGTAAATTTAGTTAGCCTACTACAAATATCAAGGAGACGGTGACCACATTGTGCATTGTCGGTCTACCCCAGGACTCACCCGGCAAACCCAATACTTGCTTAAAAAAAATATATAAAATCAACCCTTTGACCTGTCGTTTTAAAACTTACATACATCGTAGAAAGTACCTCGAGCTACCATGCCTGTGATTTTGGTGAACCTACTACAAATATCGCGGAGACAGTGATCTCATTGTGCATTGTCGGTACAGCGATCAGCATACGCGTGCTGTATAACTTTAAATAACGTACAATCGTATTTTAAAAAATTCCAAAAATCTTATAAAATCACCCCTTTGACCTGTCGTTTTGAAACTTACACACATCGTAGAAAGTACCTCGAGCTACAATGCCTGTGATTTTGGTGAACCTACTACAAATATCACGGAGACGGTGATCTCATTGTGCATTGTCGGTACAGCGATCAGCATACGCGTGCTGTATAACTATAAATTACGTACAATCGTGTTTTCAAAAATTTCCAAAAATCGTATAAAATCAACCCTTTGACTGATCGTTTTAAAACTTACACACATCGTAGAAAGTAATACGGTCTACCATACCCATGAATTTGGTTAGCCTACTACAAATATCAAGGAGACGGTGACCACATTGTGCATTATCGGTCTACCCCGGGACTCACCCGGCAAACCCAATACTTGCTTAAAAAACATATATAAAATCAACCCTCTGACCGATCGTTTTGAAACGTACACACATCGTAGAAAGTACCTCGAGCTACCATGCCTGTGAGTTTAGTTAGCCAACTACAAATATCTCGGAGACATCGATCTCATTGTGCATTGTCGGTACAGCGATCAGCATACGCGTGCTGTATAACTTTAAATAACGTACAATCGTGTTTTAAAAAATTCCAAAAATCTTATAAAATCACCCCTTTGACCTGTCGTTTTGAAACTTACACACATCGTAGAAAGTACCTCGAGCTACAATGCCTGTGATTTTGGTGAACCTACTACAAATATCACGGAGACGGTGATCTCATTGTGCATTGTCGGTACAGCGATCAGCATACGCGTGCTGTATAACTATAAATTACGTACAATCGTGTTTTAAAAAATTCCAAAAATCTTATAAAATCAACCCTTTGACCTGTCGTTTTGAAACTTACACACATCGTAGAAAGTAATACGGTCTACCATACCCGTAAATTTAGTTAGCCTACTACAAATATCAAGGAGACGGTGACCACATTGTGCATTGTCGGTCTACCCCGGGACTCACCCGGCAAACCCAATACTTGCTTATAAAACATATATAAAATCAACCCTCTGACCGATCGTTTTGAAACGTACACACATCGTAGAAAGTACCTCGAGCTACCATGCCTGTGATTTTGGTGAACCTACTACAAATATCGCGGAGACAGTGATCTCATTGTGCATTGTCGGTACAGCGATCAGCATACGCGTGCTGTATAACTATAAATTACGTACAATCGTGTTTTAAAAATTTCCAAAAATCGTATAAAATCAACCCTTTGACTTGTCGTTTTGAAACTTACACACATTGTAGAGAATACCTCGAGCTACCATGCCTGTGATTTTGGTGAACCTGCTACAAAATATATTACGGAGACGGTGACCACATTGTGCATTCTCGGTCTACCCCGGGACTCACCCAGCAAACCCAATACTTGCTTAAAAAAAATATATAAAATCAACCCTTTGACCTGTCGTTTTGAAACTTACACACATCGTAGAAAGTACCTTGATCTACCATGCCTGTGATTTTGGTGAACCTACTACAAATATCACGGAGACGGTGATCTCATTGTGCATTGTCGGTACAGCGATCAGCATACGCGTGCTGTATAACTATAAATTACGTACAATCGTGTTTTAAAAAATTCCAAAAATCTTATAAAATCAACCCTTTGACCTGTCGTTTTGAAACTTACACACATCGTAGAAAGTAAAACGGTCTACCATACCCGTAAATTTAGTTAGCCTACTACAAATATCAAGGAGACGGTGACCACATTGTGCATTGTCGGTCTACCCCAGGACTCACCCGGCAAACCCAATACTTGCTTAAAAAAAATATATAAAATCAACCCTGTGACCTGTCGTTTTAAAACTTACATACATCGTAGAAAGTACCTCGAGCTACCATGCCTGTGATTTTGGTGAACCTACTACAAATATCGCGGAGACAGTGATCTCATTGTGCATTGTCGGTACAGCGATCAGCATACGCGTGCTGTATAACTTTAAATAACGTACAATCGTGTTTTAAAAAATTCCAAAAATCTTATAAAATCACCCCTTTGACCTGTCGTTTTGAAACTTACACACATCGTAGAAAGTACCTCGAGCTACAATGCCTGTGATTTTGGTGAACCTACTACAAATATCACGGAGACGGTGATCTCATTGTGCATTCTCGGTCTACCCCGGGACTCACCCAGCAAACCCAATACTTGCTTAAAAAAAATATATAAAATCAACCCTTTGACCTGTCGTTTTGAAACTTACACACATCGTAGAAAGTACCTCGAGCTACAATGCCTGTGATTTTGGTGAACCTACTACAAATATCACGGAGACGGTGATCTCATTGTGCATTGTCGGTACAGCGATCAGCATACGCGTGCTGTATAACTATAAATTACGTACAATCGTGTTTTAAAAAATTCCAAAAATCTTATAAAATCAACCCTTTGACCTGTCGTTTTGAAACTTACACACATCGTAGAAAGTAATACGGTCTACCATACCCGTAAATTTAGTTAGCCTACTACAAATATCAAGGAGACGGTGACCACATTGTGCATTGTCGGTCTACCCCGGGACTCACCCGGCAAACCCAATACTTGCTTATAAAACATATATAAAATCAACCCTCTGACCGATCGTTTTGAAACGTACACACATCGTAGAAAGTACCTCGAGCTACCATGCCTGTGATTTTGGTGAACCTACTACAAATATCGCGGAGACAGTGATCTCATTGTGCATTGTCGGTACAGCGATCAGCATACGCGTGCTGTATAACTATAAATTACGTACAATCGTGTTTTAAAAATTTCCAAAAATCGTATAAAATCAACCCTTTGACTTGTCGTTTTGAAACTTACACACATTGTAGAGAATACCTCGAGCTACCATGCCTGTGATTTTGGTGAACCTGCTACAAAATATATTACGGAGACGGTGACCACATTGTGCATTCTCGGTCTACCCCGGGACTCACCCAGCAAACCCAATACTTGCTTAAAAAAAATATATAAAATCAACCCTTTGACCTGTCGTTTTGAAACTTACACACATCGTAGAAAGTACCTTGATCTACCATGCCTGTGATTTTGGTGAACCTACTACAAATATCACGGAGACGGTGATCTCATTGTGCATTGTCGGTACAGCGATCAGCATACGCGTGCTGTATAACTATAAATTACGTACAATCGTGTTTTAAAAAATTCCAAAAATCTTATAAAATCAACCCTTTGACCTGTCGTTTTGAAACTTACACACATCGTAGAAAGTAAAACGGTCTACCATACCCGTAAATTTAGTTAGCCTACTACAAATATCAAGGAGACGGTGACCACATTGTGCATTGTCGGTCTACCCCAGGACTCACCCGGCAAACCCAATACTTGCTTAAAAAAAATATATAAAATCAACCCTTTGACCTGTCGTTTTAAAACTTACATACATCGTAGAAAGTACCTCGAGCTACCATGCCTGTGATTTTGGTGAACCTACTACAAATATCGCGGAGACAGTGATCTCATTGTGCATTGTCGGTACAGCGATCAGCATACGCGTGCTGTATAACTTTAAATAACGTACAATCGTGTTTTAAAAAATTCCAAAAATCTTATAAAATCACCCCTTTGACCTGTCGTTTTGAAACTTACACACATCGTAGAAAGTACCTCGAGCTACAATGCCTGTGATTTTGGTGAACCTACTACAAATATCACGGAGACGGTGATCTCATTGTGCATTGTCGGTACAGCGATCAGCATACGCGTGCTGTATAACTATAAATTACGTACAATCGTGTTTTAAAAAATTCCAAAAATCTTATAAAATCAACCCTTTGACCTGTCGTTTTGAAACTTACACACATCGTAGAAAGTAATACGGTCTACCATACCCGTAAATTTAGTTAGCCTACTACAAATATCAAGGAGACGGTGACCACATTGTGCATTGTCGGTCTACCCCGGGACTCACCCGGCAAACCCAATACTTGCTTATAAAACATATATAAAATCAACCCTCTGACCGATCGTTTTGAAACGTACACACATCGTAGAAAGTACCTCGAGCTACCATGCCTGTGATTTTGGTGAACCTACTACAAATATCGCGGAGACAGTGATCTCATTGTGCATTGTCGGTACAGCGATCAGCATACGCGTGCTGTATAACTATAAATTACGTACAATCGTGTTTTAAAAATTTCCAAAAATCGTATAAAATCAACCCTTTGACTTGTCGTTTTGAAACTTACACACATTGTAGAGAATACCTCGAGCTACCATGCCTGTGATTTTGGTGAACCTGCTACAAAATATATTACGGAGACGGTGACCACATTGTGCATTCTCGGTCTACCCCGGGACTCACCCAGCAAACCCAATACTTGCTTAAAAAAAATATATAAAATCAACCCTTTGACCTGTCGTTTTGAAACTTACACACATCGTAGAAAGTACCTTGATCTACCATGCCTGTGATTTTGGTGAACCTACTACAAATATCACGGAGACGGTGATCTCATTGTGCATTGTCGGTACAGCGATCAGCATACGCGTGCTGTATAACTATAAATTACGTACAATCGTGTTTTAAAAAATTCCAAAAATCTTATAAAATCAACCCTTTGACCTGTCGTTTTGAAACTTACACACATCGTAGAAAGTAAAACGGTCTACCATACCCGTAAATTTAGTTAGCCTACTACAAATATCAAGGAGACGGTGACCACATTGTGCATTGTCGGTCTACCCCAGGACTCACCCGGCAAACCCAATACTTGCTTAAAAAAAATATATAAAATCAACCCTTTGACCTGTCGTTTTAAAACTTACATACATCGTAGAAAGTACCTCGAGCTACCATGCCTGTGATTTTGGTGAACCTACTACAAATATCGCGGAGACAGTGATCTCATTGTGCATTGTCGGTACAGCGATCAGCATACGCGTGCTGTATAACTTTAAATAACGTACAATCGTGTTTTAAAAAATTCCAAAAATCTTATAAAATCACCCCTTTGACCTGTCGTTTTGAAACTTACACACATCGTAGAAAGTACCTCGAGCTACAATGCCTGTGATTTTGGTGAACCTACTACAAATATCACGGAGACGGTGATCTCATTGTGCATTGTCGGTACAGCGATCAGCATACGCGTGCTGTATAACTTTAAATAACGTACAATCGTGTTTTAAAAAATTCCAAAAATCTTATAAAATCACCCCTTTGACCTGTCGTTTTGAAACTTACACACATCGTAGAAAGTACCTCGATCTACAATGCCTGTGATTTTGGTGAACCTACTACAAATATCACGGAGACGGTGATCTCATTGTGCATTGTCGGTACAGCGATCAGCATACGCGTGCTGTATAACTATAAATTACGTACAATCGTGTTTTAAAAAATTCCAAAAATCTTATAAAATCAACCCTTTGACCTGTCGTTTTGAAACTTACACACATCGTAGAAAGTAATACGGTCTACCATACCCGTAAATTTAGTTAGCCTACTACAAATATCAAGGAGACGGTGACCACATTGTGCATTGTCGGTCTACCCCGGGACTCACCCGGCAAACCCAATACTTGCTTATAAAACATATATAAAATCAACCCTCTGACCGATCGTTTTGAAACGTACACACATCGTAGAAAGTACCTCGAGCTACCATGCCTGTGAGTTTGGTTAGCCAACTACAAATATCTCGGAGACATCGATCTCATTGTGCATTGGTGGTTCAATTCACCCGGCCACAGCTAATCGTCCTTTAGAAAATCGTATAAAATCAACCCTTTGACCTGTCGTTTTGAAACTTACATACATCGTAGAAAGTACCTCGAGCTACCATGCCTGTGATTTTGGTGAACCTACTACAAATATCGCGGAGACAGTGATCTCATTGTGCATTGTCGGTACAGCGATCAGCATACGCGTGCTGTATAACTATAAATTACGTACAATCGTGTTTTAAAAATTTCCAAAAATCGTATAAAATCAACCCTTTGACTTGTCGTTTTGAAACTTACACACATTGTAGAGAATACCTCGAGCTACCATGCCTGTGATTTTGGTGAACCTGCTACAAAATATATTACGGAGACGGTGACCACATTGTGCATTCTCGGTCTACCCCGGGACTCACCCAGCAAACCCAATACTTGCTTAAAAAAAATATATAAAATCAACCCTTTGACCTGTCGTTTTGAAACTTACACACATCGTAGAAAGTACCTTGATCTACCATGCCTGTGATTTTGGTGAACCTACTACAAATATCACGGAGACGGTGATCTCATTGTGCATTGTCGGTACAGCGATCAGCATACGCGTGCTGTATAACTATAAATTACGTACAATCGTGTTTTAAAAAATTCCAAAAATCTTATAAAATCAACCCTTTGACCTGTCGTTTTGAAACTTACACACATCGTAGAAAGTAAAACGGTCTACCATACCCGTAAATTTAGTTAGCCTACTACAAATATCAAGGAGACGGTGACCACATTGTGCATTGTCGGTCTACCCCAGGACTCACCCGGCAAACCCAATACTTGCTTAAAAAAAATATATAAAATCAACCCTGTGACCTGTCGTTTTAAAACTTACATACATCGTAGAAAGTACCTCGAGCTACCATGCCTGTGATTTTGGTGAACCTACTACAAATATCGCGGAGACAGTGATCTCATTGTGCATTGTCGGTACAGCGATCAGCATACGCGTGCTGTATAACTTTAAATAACGTACAATCGTGTTTTAAAAAATTCCAAAAATCTTATAAAATCACCCCTTTGACCTGTCGTTTTGAAACTTACACACATCGTAGAAAGTACCTCGAGCTACAATGCCTGTGATTTTGGTGAACCTACTACAAATATCACGGAGACGGTGATCTCATTGTGCATTCTCGGTCTACCCCGGGACTCACCCAGCAAACCCAATACTTGCTTAAAAAAAATATATAAAATCAACCCTTTGACCTGTCGTTTTGAAACTTACACACATCGTAGAAAGTACCTCGAGCTACAATGCCTGTGATTTTGGTGAACCTACTACAAATATCACGGAGACGGTGATCTCATTGTGCATTGTCGGTACAGCGATCAGCATACGCGTGCTGTATAACTATAAATTACGTACAATCGTGTTTTAAAAAATTCCAAAAATCTTATAAAATCAACCCTTTGACCTGTCGTTTTGAAACTTACACACATCGTAGAAAGTAATACGGTCTACCATACCCGTAAATTTAGTTAGCCTACTACAAATATCAAGGAGACGGTGACCACATTGTGCATTGTCGGTCTACCCCGGGACTCACCCGGCAAACCCAATACTTGCTTATAAAACATATATAAAATCAACCCTCTGACCGATCGTTTTGAAACGTACACACATCGTAGAAAGTACCTCGAGCTACCATGCCTGTGATTTTGGTGAACCTACTACAAATATCGCGGAGACAGTGATCTCATTGTGCATTGTCGGTACAGCGATCAGCATACGCGTGCTGTATAACTATAAATTACGTACAATCGTGTTTTAAAAATTTCCAAAAATCGTATAAAATCAACCCTTTGACTTGTCGTTTTGAAACTTACACACATTGTAGAGAATACCTCGAGCTACCATGCCTGTGATTTTGGTGAACCTGCTACAAAATATATTACGGAGACGGTGACCACATTGTGCATTCTCGGTCTACCCCGGGACTCACCCAGCAAACCCAATACTTGCTTAAAAAAAATATATAAAATCAACCCTTTGACCTGTCGTTTTGAAACTTACACACATCGTAGAAAGTACCTTGATCTACCATGCCTGTGATTTTGGTGAACCTACTACAAATATCACGGAGACGGTGATCTCATTGTGCATTGTCGGTACAGCGATCAGCATACGCGTGCTGTATAACTATAAATTACGTACAATCGTGTTTTAAAAAATTCCAAAAATCTTATAAAATCAACCCTTTGACCTGTCGTTTTGAAACTTACACACATCGTAGAAAGTAAAACGGTCTACCATACCCGTAAATTTAGTTAGCCTACTACAAATATCAAGGAGACGGTGACCACATTGTGCATTGTCGGTCTACCCCAGGACTCACCCGGCAAACCCAATACTTGCTTAAAAAAAATATATAAAATCAACCCTTTGACCTGTCGTTTTAAAACTTACATACATCGTAGAAAGTACCTCGAGCTACCATGCCTGTGATTTTGGTGAACCTACTACAAATATCGCGGAGACAGTGATCTCATTGTGCATTGTCGGTACAGCGATCAGCATACGCGTGCTGTATAACTTTAAATAACGTACAATCGTGTTTTAAAAAATTCCAAAAATCTTATAAAATCACCCCTTTGACCTGTCGTTTTGAAACTTACACACATCGTAGAAAGTACCTCGAGCTACAATGCCTGTGATTTTGGTGAACCTACTACAAATATCACGGAGACGGTGATCTCATTGTGCATTGTCGGTACAGCGATCAGCATACGCGTGCTGTATAACTATAAATTACGTACAATCGTGTTTTAAAAAATTCCAAAAATCTTATAAAATCAACCCTTTGACCTGTCGTTTTGAAACTTACACACATCGTAGAAAGTAATACGGTCTACCATACCCGTAAATTTAGTTAGCCTACTACAAATATCAAGGAGACGGTGACCACATTGTGCATTGTCGGTCTACCCCGGGACTCACCCGGCAAACCCAATACTTGCTTATAAAACATATATAAAATCAACCCTCTGACCGATCGTTTTGAAACGTACACACATCGTAGAAAGTACCTCGAGCTACCATGCCTGTGATTTTGGTGAACCTACTACAAATATCGCGGAGACAGTGATCTCATTGTGCATTGTCGGTACAGCGATCAGCATACGCGTGCTGTATAACTATAAATTACGTACAATCGTGTTTTAAAAATTTCCAAAAATCGTATAAAATCAACCCTTTGACTTGTCGTTTTGAAACTTACACACATTGTAGAGAATACCTCGAGCTACCATGCCTGTGATTTTGGTGAACCTGCTACAAAATATATTACGGAGACGGTGACCACATTGTGCATTCTCGGTCTACCCCGGGACTCACCCAGCAAACCCAATACTTGCTTAAAAAAAATATATAAAATCAACCCTTTGACCTGTCGTTTTGAAACTTACACACATCGTAGAAAGTACCTTGATCTACCATGCCTGTGATTTTGGTGAACCTACTACAAATATCACGGAGACGGTGATCTCATTGTGCATTGTCGGTACAGCGATCAGCATACGCGTGCTGTATAACTATAAATTACGTACAATCGTGTTTTAAAAAATTCCAAAAATCTTATAAAATCAACCCTTTGACCTGTCGTTTTGAAACTTACACACATCGTAGAAAGTAAAACGGTCTACCATACCCGTAAATTTAGTTAGCCTACTACAAATATCAAGGAGACGGTGACCACATTGTGCATTGTCGGTCTACCCCAGGACTCACCCGGCAAACCCAATACTTGCTTAAAAAAAATATATAAAATCAACCCTTTGACCTGTCGTTTTAAAACTTACATACATCGTAGAAAGTACCTCGAGCTACCATGCCTGTGATTTTGGTGAACCTACTACAAATATCGCGGAGACAGTGATCTCATTGTGCATTGTCGGTACAGCGATCAGCATACGCGTGCTGTATAACTTTAAATAACGTACAATCGTGTTTTAAAAAATTCCAAAAATCTTATAAAATCACCCCTTTGACCTGTCGTTTTGAAACTTACACACATCGTAGAAAGTACCTCGAGCTACAATGCCTGTGATTTTGGTGAACCTACTACAAATATCACGGAGACGGTGATCTCATTGTGCATTGTCGGTACAGCGATCAGCATACGCGTGCTGTATAACTTTAAATAACGTACAATCGTGTTTTAAAAAATTCCAAAAATCTTATAAAATCACCCCTTTGACCTGTCGTTTTGAAACTTACACACATCGTAGAAAGTACCTCGATCTACAATGCCTGTGATTTTGGTGAACCTACTACAAATATCACGGAGACGGTGATCTCATTGTGCATTGTCGGTACAGCGATCAGCATACGCGTGCTGTATAACTATAAATTACGTACAATCGTGTTTTAAAAAATTCCAAAAATCTTATAAAATCAACCCTTTGACCTGTCGTTTTGAAACTTACACACATCGTAGAAAGTAATACGGTCTACCATACCCGTAAATTTAGTTAGCCTACTACAAATATCAAGGAGACGGTGACCACATTGTGCATTGTCGGTCTACCCCGGGACTCACCCGGCAAACCCAATACTTGCTTATAAAACATATATAAAATCAACCCTCTGACCGATCGTTTTGAAACGTACACACATCGTAGAAAGTACCTCGAGCTACCATGCCTGTGAGTTTGGTTAGCCAACTACAAATATCTCGGAGACATCGATCTCATTGTGCATTGGTGGTTCAATTCACCCGGCCACAGCTAATCGTCCTTTAGAAAATCGTATAAAATCAACCCTTTGACCTGTCGTTTTGAAACTTACATACATCGTAGAAAGTACCTCGAGCTACCATGCCTGTGATTTTGGTGAACCTACTACAAATATCGCGGAGACAGTGATCTCATTGTGCATTGTCGGTACAGCGATCAGCATACGCGTGCTGTATAACTATAAATTACGTACAATCGTGTTTTAAAAATTTCCAAAAATCGTATAAAATCAACCCTTTGACTTGTCGTTTTGAAACTTACACACATTGTAGAGAATACCTCGAGCTACCATGCCTGTGATTTTGGTGAACCTGCTACAAAATATATTACGGAGACGGTGACCACATTGTGCATTCTCGGTCTACCCCGGGACTCACCCAGCAAACCCAATACTTGCTTAAAAAAAATATATAAAATCAACCCTTTGACCTGTCGTTTTGAAACTTACACACATCGTAGAAAGTACCTTGATCTACCATGCCTGTGATTTTGGTGAACCTACTACAAATATCACGGAGACGGTGATCTCATTGTGCATTGTCGGTACAGCGATCAGCATACGCGTGCTGTATAACTATAAATTACGTACAATCGTGTTTTAAAAAATTCCAAAAATCTTATAAAATCAACCCTTTGACCTGTCGTTTTGAAACTTACACACATCGTAGAAAGTAAAACGGTCTACCATACCCGTAAATTTAGTTAGCCTACTACAAATATCAAGGAGACGGTGACCACATTGTGCATTGTCGGTCTACCCCAGGACTCACCCGGCAAACCCAATACTTGCTTAAAAAAAATATATAAAATCAACCCTTTGACCTGTCGTTTTAAAACTTACATACATCGTAGAAAGTACCTCGAGCTACCATGCCTGTGATTTTGGTGAACCTACTACAAATATCGCGGAGACAGTGATCTCATTGTGCATTGTCGGTACAGCGATCAGCATACGCGTGCTGTATAACTTTAAATAACGTACAATCGTGTTTTAAAAAATTCCAAAAATCTTATAAAATCACCCCTTTGACCTGTCGTTTTGAAACTTACACACATCGTAGAAAGTACCTCGAGCTACAATGCCTGTGATTTTGGTGAACCTACTACAAATATCACGGAGACGGTGATCTCATTGTGCATTGTCGGTACAGCGATCAGCATACGCGTGCTGTATAACTATAAATTACGTACAATCGTGTTTTCAAAAATTTCCAAAAATCGTATAAAATCAACCCTTTGACTGATCGTTTTAAAACTTACACACATCGTAGAAAGTAATACGGTCTACCATACCCATGAATTTGGTTAGCCTACTACAAATATCAAGGAGACGGTGACCACATTGTGCATTATCGGTCTACCCCGGGACTCACCCGGCAAACCCAATACTTGCTTAAAAAACATATATAAAATCAACCCTCTGACCGATCGTTTTGAAACGTACACACATCGTAGAAAGTACCTCGAGCTACCATGCCTGTGAGTTTGGTTAGCCAACTACAAATATCTCGGAGACATCGATCTCATTGTGCATTGGTGGTTCAATTCACCCGGCCACAGCTAATCGTCCTTTAGAAAATCGTATAAAATCTACCCTTTGACTTGTCGTTTTGAAACTTACACACATCGTAGAAAGTACCTTGATCTACCATGCCTGTGATTTTGGTGAACCTACTACAAATATCACGGAGACGGTGATCTCATTGTGCATTGTCGGTACAGCGATCAGCATACGCGTGCTGTATAACTATAAATTACGTACAATCGTGTTTTAAAAAATTCCAAAAATCTTATAAAATCAACCCTTTGACCTGTCGTTTTGAAACTTACACACATCGTAGAAAGTAATACGGTCTACCATACCCATGAATTTGGTTAGCCTACTACAAATATCAAGGAGACGGTGACCACATTGTGCATTGTCGGTCTACCCCGGGACTCACCCGGCAAACCCAATACTTGCTTATAAAACATATATAAAATCAACCCTCTGACCGATCGTTTTGAAACGTACACACATCGTAGAAAGTACCTCGAGCTACCATGCCTGTGAGTTTGGTTAGCCAACTACAAATATCTCGGAGACATCGATCTCATTGTGCATTGGTGGTTCAATTCACCCGGCCACAGCTAATCGTCCTTTAGAAAATCGTATAAAATCAACCCTTTGACTTGTCGTTTTGAAACTTACACACATCGTAGAAAGTACCTTGATCTACCATGCCTGTGATTTTGGTGAACCTACTACAAATATCACGGAGACGGTGATCTCATTGTGCATTGTCGGTACAGCGATCAGCATACGCGTGCTGTATAACTATAAATTACGTACAATCGTGTTTTAAAAAATTCCAAAAATCTTATAACATCAACCCTTTGACCTGTCGTTTTGAAACTTACACACATCGTAAAAAACACCTCGAGCTGACATGCCTGTGATTTTGGTGAACCTACTACAAATATCACGGAGACGGTGATCTCATTGTGCATTGTCGGTACAGCGATCAGCATACGCGTGCTGTATAACTATAAATTACGTTCAATCGTGTTTTCAAAAATTTCCAAAAATCGTATAAAATCAACCCTTTGACTTGTCGTTTTGAAACTTACACACATTGTAGAGAATACCTCGAGCTACCATGCCTGTGATTTTGGTGAACCTGCTACAAAATATATTACGGAGACGGTGACCACATTGTGCATTCTCGGTCTACCCCGGGACTCACCCAGCAAACCCAATACTTGCTTAAAAAAAATATATAAAATCAACCCTTTGACCTGTCGTTTTGAAACTTACACACATCGTAGAAAGTGCTTTGATCTACCATGCCTGTGATTTTGGTGAACCTACTACAAATATCACGGAGACGGTGATCTCATTGTGCATTGTCGGTACAGCGATCAGCATACGCGTGCTGTATAACTATAAATTACGTACAATCGTGTTTTAAAAAATTCCAAAAATCTTATAAAATCAACCCTTTGACCTGTCGTTTTGAAACTTACACACATCGTAGAAAGTAAAACGGTCTACCATACCCGTAAATTTAGTTAGCC
The DNA here is from genome assembly GCF_019925205.1 of Metopolophium dirhodum. Taxonomy (NCBI): domain Eukaryota; kingdom Metazoa; phylum Arthropoda; class Insecta; order Hemiptera; family Aphididae; genus Metopolophium; species Metopolophium dirhodum. The sequence continues at coordinate 142,107,441 of NC_083560.1, forward strand.
TACTACAAATATCAAGGAGACGGTGACCACATTGTGCATTGTCGGTCTACCCCGGGACTCACCCGGCAAACCCAATACTTGCTTAAAAAAAATATATAAAATCAACCCTTTGACCTGTCGTTTTAAAACTTACATACATCGTAGAAAGTACCTCGAGCTACCATGCCTGTGATTTTGGTGAACCTACTACAAATATCACGGAGACGGTGATCTCATTGTGCATTGTCGGTACAGCGATCAGCATACGCGTGCTGTATAACTATAAATTACGTACAATCGTGTTTTAAAAAATTCCAAAAATCTTATAAAATCAACCCTTTGACCTGTCGTTTTGAAACTTACACACATCGTAGAAAGTAATACGGTCTACCATACCCATGAATTTGGTTAGCCTACTACAAATATCAAGGAGACGGTGACCACATTGTGCATTGTCGGTCTACCCCGGGACTCACCCGGCAAACCCAATACTTGCTTATAAAACATATATAAAATCAACCCTCTGACCGATCGTTTTGAAACGTACACACATCGTAGAAAGTACCTCGAGCTACCATGCCTGTGAGTTTGGTTAGCCAACTACAAATATCTCGGAGACATCGATCTCATTGTGCATTGGTGGTTCAATTCACCCGGCCACAGCTAATCGTCCTTTAGAAAATCGTATAAAATCAACCCTTTGACTTGTCGTTTTGAAACTTACACACATCGTAGAAAGTACCTTGATCTACCATGCCTGTGATTTTGGTGAACCTACTACAAATATCACGGAGACGGTGATCTCATTGTGCATTGTCGGTACAGCGATCAGCATACGCGTGCTGTATAACTATAAATTACGTACAATCGTGTTTTAAAAAATTCCAAAAATCTTATAACATCAACCCTTTGACCTGTCGTTTTGAAACTTACACACATCGTAAAAAACACCTCGAGCTGACATGCCTGTGATTTTGGTGAACCTACTACAAATATCACGGAGACGGTGATCTCATTGTGCATTGTCGGTACAGCGATCAGCATACGCGTGCTGTATAACTATAAATTACGTTCAATCGTGTTTTCAAAAATTTCCAAAAATCGTTTAAAATCAACCCTTTGACTTGTCGTTTTGAAACTTACACACATTGTAGAGAATACCTCGAGCTACCATGCCTGTGATTTTGGTGAACCTGCTACAAAATATATTACGGAGACGGTGACCACATTGTGCATTCTCGGTCTACCCCGGGACTCACCCAGCAAACCCAATACTTGCTTAAAAAAAATATATAAAATCAACCCTTTGACCTGTCGTTTTGAAACTTACACACATCGTAGAAAGTACTTTGATCTACCATGCCTGTGATTTTGGTGAACCTACTACAAATATCACGGAGACGGTGATCTCATTGTGCATTGTCGGTACAGCGATCAGCATACGCGTGCTGTATAACTATAAATTACGTACAATCGTGTTTTAAAAAATTCCAAAAATCTTATAAAATCAACCCTTTGACCTGTCGTTTTGAAACTTACACACATCGTAGAAAGTAAAACGGTCTACCATACCCGTAAATTTAGTTAGCCTACTACAAATATCAAGGAGACGGTGACCACATTGTGCATTGTCGGTCTACCCCGGGACTCACCCGGCAAACCCAATACTTGCTTAAAAAAAATATATAAAATCAACCCTTTGACCTGTCGTTTTGAAACTTACACACATCGTAGAAAGTACCTCGAGCTACAATGCCTGTGATTTTGGTGAACCTACTACAAATATCACGGAGACGGTGATCTCATTGTGCATTGTCGGTACAGCGATCAGCATACGCGTGCTGTATAACTATAAATTACGTACAATCGTGTTTTCAAAAATTTCCAAAAATCGTATAAAATCAACCCTTTGACTGATCGTTTTAAAACTTACACACATCGTAGAAAGTAATACGGTCTACCATACCCATGAATTTGGTTAGCCTACTACAAATATCAAGGAGACGGTGACCACATTGTGCATTATCGGTCTACCCCGGGACTCACCCGGCAAACCCAATACTTGCTTAAAAAACATATATAAAATCAACCCTCTGACCGATCGTTTTGAAACGTACACACATCGTAGAAAGTACCTCGAGCTACCATGCCTGTGAGTTTGGTTAGCCAACTACAAATATCTCGGAGACATCGATCTCATTGTGCATTGGTGGTTCAATTCACCCGGCCACAGCTAATCGTCCTTTAGAAAATCGTATAAAATCTACCCTTTGACTTGTCGTTTTGAAACTTACACACATCGTAGAAAGTACCTTGATCTACCATGCCTGTGATTTTGGTGAACCTACTACAAATATCACGGAGACGGTGATCTCATTGTGCATTGTCGGTACAGCGATCAGCATACGCGTGCTGTATAACTATAAATTACGTACAATCGTGTTTTAAAAAATTCCAAAAATCTTATATAATCAACCCTTTGACCTGTCGTTTTGAAACATACACACATCGTAGAAAGTAATACGGTCTACCATACCCGTAAATTTAGTTAGCCTACTACAAATATCAAGGAGACGGTGACCACATTGTGCATTGTCGGTCTACCCCGGGACTCACCCGGCAAACCCAATACTTGCTTATAAAACATATATAAAATCAACCCTCTGACCGATCGTTTTGAAACGTACACACATCGTAGAAAGTACCTCGAGCTACCATGCCTGTGAGTTTGGTTAGCCAACTACAAATATCTCGGAGACATCGATCTCATTGTGCATTGGTGGTTCAATTCACCCGGCCACAGCTAATCGTCCTTTAGAAAATCGTATAAAATCAACCCTTTGACTTGTCGTTTTGAAACTTACACACATCGTAGAAAGTACCTTGATCTACCATGCCTGTGATTTTGGTGAACCTACTACAAATATCACGGAGACGGTGATCTCATTGTGCATTGTCGGTACAGCGATCAGCATACGCGTGCTGTATAACTATAAATTACGTACAATCGTGTTTTAAAAAATTCCAAAAATCTTATAAAATCAACCCTTTGACCTGTCGTTTTGAAACTTACACACATCGTAAAAAACACCTCGAGCTGACATGCCTGTGATTTTGGTGAACCTACTACAAATATCACGGAGACGGTGATCTCATTGTGCATTGTCGGTACAGCGATCAGCATACGCGTGCTGTATAACTATAAATTACGTACAATCGTGTTTTCAAAAATTTCCAAAAATCGTATAAAATCAACCCTTTGACTGATCATTTTAAAACTTACACACATCGTAGAAAGTAATACGGTCTACCATACCCATGAATTTGGTTAGCCTACTACAAATATCAAGGAGACGGTGACCACATTGTGCATTATCGGTCTACCCCGGGACTCACCCGGCAAACCCAATACTTGCTTAAAAAACATATATAAAATCAACCCTCTGACCGATCGTTTTGAAACGTACACACATCGTAGAAAGTACCTCGAGCTACCATGCCTGTGAGTTTGGTTAGCCAACTACAAATATCTCGGAGACATCGATCTCATTGTGCATTGGTGGTTCAATTCACCCGGCCACAGCTAATCGTCCTTTAGAAAATCGTATAAAATCTACCCTTTGACTTGTCGTTTTGAAACTTACACACATCGTAGAAAGTACCTTGATCTACCATGCCTGTGATTTTGGTGAACCTACTACAAATATCACGGAGACGGTGATCTCATTGTGCATTGTCGGTACAGCGATCAGCATACGCGTGCTGTATAACTATAAATTACGTACAATCATGTTTTAAAAAATTCCAAAAATCTTATAAAATCAACCCTTTGACCTGTCGTTTTGAAACTTACACACATCGTAGAAAGTAATACGGTCTACCATACCCATGAATTTGGTTAGCCTACTACAAATATCAAGGAGACGGTGACCACATTGTGCATTGTCGGTCTACCCCGGGACTCACCCGGCAAACCCAATACTTGCTTATAAAACATATATAAAATCAACCCTCTGACCGATCGTTTTGAAACGTACACACATCGTAGAAAGTACCTCGAGCTACCATGCCTGTGAGTTTGGTTAGCCAACTACAAATATCTCGGAGACATCGATCTCATTGTGCATTGGTGGTTCAATTCACCCGGCCACAGCTAATCGTCCTTTAGAAAATCGTATAAAATCAACCCTTTGACTTGTCGTTTTGAAACTTACACACATCGTAGAAAGTACCTTGATCTACCATGCCTGTGATTTTGGTGAACCTACTACAAATATCACGGAGACGGTGATCTCATTGTGCATTGTCGGTACAGCGATCAGCATACGCGTGCTGTATAACTATAAATTACGTACAATCGTGTTTTAAAAAATTCCAAAAATCTTATAACATCAACCCTTTGACCTGTCGTTTTGAAACTTACACACATCGTAAAAAACACCTCGAGCTGACATGCCTGTGATTTTGGTGAACCTACTACAAATATCACGGAGACGGTGATCTCATTGTGCATTGTCGGTACAGCGATCAGCATACGCGTGCTGTATAACTATAAATTACGTACAATCGTGTTTTCAAAAATTTCCAAAAATCGTATAAAATCAACCCTTTGACTTGTCGTTTTGAAACTTACACACATTGTAGAGAATACCTCGAGCTACCATGCCTGTGATTTTGGTGAACCTGCTACAAAATATATTACGGAGACGGTGACCACATTGTGCATTCTCGGTCTACCCCGGGACTCACCCAGCAAACCCAATACTTGCTTAAAAAAAATATATAAAATCAACCCTTTGACCTGTCGTTTTGAAACTTACACACATCGTAGAAAGTACTTTGATCTACCATGCCTGTGATTTTGGTGAACCTACTACAAATATCACGGAGACGGTGATCTCATTGTGCATTGTCGGTACAGCGATCAGCATACGCGTGCTGTATAACTATAAATTACGTACAATCGTGTTTTAAAAAATTCCAAAAATCTTATAAAATCAACCCTTTGACCTGTCGTTTTGAAACTTACACACATCGTAGAAAGTAAAACGGTCTACCATACCCGTAAATTTAGTTAGCCTACTACAAATATCAAGGAGACGGTGACCACATTGTGCATTGTCGGTCTACCCCGGGACTCACCCGGCAAACCCAATACTTGCTTATAAAACATATATAAAATCAACCCTCTGACCGATCGTTTTGAAACGTACACACATCGTAGAAAGTACCTCGAGCTACCATGCCTGTGAGTTTGGTTAGCCAACTACAAATATCTCGGAGACATCGATCTCATTGTGCATTGGTGGTTCAATTCACCCGGCCACAGCTAATCGTCCTTTAGAAAATCGTATAAAATCAACCCTTTGACTTGTCGTTTTGAAACTTACACACATCGTAGAAAGTACCTTGATCTACCATGCCTGTGATTTTGGTGAACCTACTACAAATATCACGGAGACGGTGATCTCATTGTGCATTGTCGGTACAGCGATCAGCATACGCGTGCTGTATAACTATAAATTACGTACAATCGTGTTTTAAAAAATTCCAAAAATCTTATAAAATCAACCCTTTGACCTGTCGTTTTGAAACTTACACACATCGTAAAAAACACCTCGAGCTGACATGCCTGTGATTTTGGTGAACCTACTACAAATATCACGGAGACGGTGATCTCATTGTGCATTGTCGGTACAGCGATCAGCATACGCGTGCTGTATAACTATAAATTACGTACAATCGTGTTTTCAAAAATTTCCAAAAATCGTATAAAATCAACCCTTTGACTGATCATTTTAAAACTTACACACATCGTAGAAAGTAATACGGTCTACCATACCCATGAATTTGGTTAGCCTACTACAAATATCAAGGAGACGGTGACCACATTGTGCATTATCGGTCTACCCCGGGACTCACCCGGCAAACCCAATACTTGCTTAAAAAACATATATAAAATCAACCCTCTGACCGATCGTTTTGAAACGTACACACATCGTAGAAAGTACCTCGAGCTACCATGCCTGTGAGTTTGGTTAGCCAACTACAAATATCTCGGAGACATCGATCTCATTGTGCATTGGTGGTTCAATTCACCCGGCCACAGCTAATCGTCCTTTAGAAAATCGTATAAAATCTACCCTTTGACTTGTCGTTTTGAAACTTACACACATCGTAGAAAGTACCTTGATCTACCATGCCTGTGATTTTGGTGAACCTACTACAAATATCACGGAGACGGTGATCTCATTGTGCATTGTCGGTACAGCGATCAGCATACGCGTGCTGTATAACTATAAATTACGTACAATCGTGTTTTAAAAAATTCCAAAAATCTTATAAAATCAACCCTTTGACCTGTCGTTTTGAAACATACACACATCGTAGAAAGTAATACGGTCTACCATACCCGTAAATTTAGTTAGCCTACTACAAATATCAAGGAGACGGTGACCACATTGTGCATTGTCGGTACAGCGATCAGCATACGCGTGCTGTATAACTATAAATTACGTACAATCGTGTTTTCAAAAATTTCCAAAAATCGTATAAAATCAACCCTTTGACTGATCATTTTAACACTTACACACATCGTAGAAAGTAATACGGTCTACCATACCCATGAATTTGGTTAGCCTACTACAAATATCAAGGAGACGGTGACCACATTGTGCATTATCGGTCTACCCCGGGACTCACCCGGCAAACCCAATACTTGCTTAAAAAACATATATAAAATCAACCCTCTGACCGATCGTTTTGAAACGTACACACATCGTAGAAAGTACCTCGAGCTACCATGCCTGTGAGTTTGGTTAGCCAACTACAAATATCTCAGAGACATCGATCTCATTGTGCATTGTCGGTACAGCGATCAGCATACGCGTGCTGTATAACTTTAAATAACGTACAATCGTGTTATAAAAAATTCCAAAAATCTTATAAAATCACCCCTTTGACCTGTCGTTTTGAAACTTACACACATCGTAGAAAGTACCTTGATCTACCATGCCTGTGATTTTGGTGAACCTACTACAAATATCACGGAGACGGTGATCTCATTGTGCATTGTCGGTACAGCGATCAGCATACGCGTGCTGTATAACTATAAATTACGTACAATCGTGTTTTCAAAAATTTCCAAAAATCGTATAAAATCAACCCTTTGACTGATCGTTTTAAAACTTACACACATCGTAGAAAGTAATACGGTCTACCATACCCATGAATTTGGTTAGCCTACTACAAATATCAAGGAGACGGTGACCACATTGTGCATTATCGGTCTACCCCGGGACTCACCCGGCAAACCCAATACTTGCTTAAAAAACATATATAAAATCAACCCTCTGACCGATCGTTTTGAAACGTACACACATCGTAGAAAGTACCTCGAGCTACCATGCCTGTGAGTTTGGTTAGCCAACTACAAATATCTCGGAGACATCGATCTCATTGTGCATTGGTGGTTGAATTCACCCGGCCACAGCTAATCGTCCTTTAGAAAATCGTATAAAATCTACCCTTTGACTTGTCGTTTTGAAACTTACACACATCGTAGAAAGTACCTTGATCTACCATGCCTGTGATTTTGGTGAACCTACTACAAATATCACGGAGACGGTGATCTCATTGTGCATTGTCGGTACAGCGATCAGCATACGCGTGCTGTATAACTATAAATTACGTACAATCGTGTTTTCAAAAATTTCCAAAAATCGTATAAAATCAACCCTTTGACTGATCGTTTTAAAACTTACACACATCGTAGAAAGTAATACGGTCTACCATACCCATGAATTTGGTTAGCCTACTACAAATATCAAGGAGACGGTGACCACATTGTGCATTATCGGTCTACCCCGGGACTCACCCGGCAAACCCAATACTTGCTTAAAAAACATATATAAAATCAACCCTCTGACCGATCGTTTTGAAACGTACACACATCGTAGAAAGTACCTCGAGCTACCATGCCTGTGAGTTTGGTTAGCCAACTACAAATATCTCGGAGACATCGATCTCATTGTGCATTGGTGGTTCAATTCACCCGGCCACAGCTAATCGTCCTTTAGAAAATCGTATAAAATCTACCCTTTGACTTGTCGTTTTGAAACTTACACACATCGTAGAAAGTACCTTGATCTACCATGCCTGTGATTTTGGTGAACCTACTACAAATATCACGGAGACGGTGATCTCATTGTGCATTGTCGGTACAGCGATCAGCATACGCGTGCTGTATAACTATAAATTACGTACAATCGTGTTTTAAAAAATTCCAAAAATCTTATAAAATCAACCCTTTGACCTGTCGTTTTGAAACATACACACATCGTAGAAAGTAATACGGTCTACCATACCCGTAAATTTAGTTAGCCTACTACAAATATCAAGGAGACGGTGACCACATTGTGCATTGTCGGTCTACCCCGGGACTCACCCGGCAAACCCAATACTTGCTTATAAAACATATATAAAATCAACCCTCTGACCGATCGTTTTGAAACGTACACACATCGTAGAAAGTACCTCGAGCTACCATGCCTGTGAGTTTGGTTAGCCAACTACAAATATCTCGGAGACATCGATCTCATTGTGCATTGGTGGTTCAATTCACCCGGCCACAGCTAATCGTCCTTTAGAAAATCGTATAAAATCAACCCTTTGACTTGTCGTTTTGAAACTTACACACATCGTAGAAAGTACCTTGATCTACCATGCCTGTGATTTTGGTGAACCTACTACAAATATCACGGAGACGGTGATCTCATTGTGCATTGTCGGTACAGCGATCAGCATACGCGTGCTGTATAACTATAAATTACGTACAATCGTGTTTTAAAAAATTCCAAAAATCTTATAACATCAACCCTTTGACCTGTCGTTTTGAAACTTACACACATCGTAAAAAACACCTCGAGCTGACATGCCTGTGATTTTGGTGAACCTACTACAAATATCACGGAGACGGTGATCTCATTGTGCATTGTCGGTACAGCGATCAGCATACGCGTGCTGTATAACTATAAATTACGTACAATCGTGTTTTCAAAAATTTCCAAAAATCGTATAAAATCAACCCTTTGACTTGTCGTTTTAAAACTTACACACATCGTAGAAAGTAATACGGTCTACCATACCCATGAATTTGGTTAGCCTACTACAAATATCAAGGAGACGGTGACCACATTGTGCATTATCGGTCTACCCCGGGACTCACCCGGCAAACCCAATACTTGCTTAAAAAACATATATAAAATCAACCCTCTGACCGATCGTTTTGAAACGTACACACATCGTAGAAAGTACCTCGAGCTACCATGCCTGTGAGTTTGGTTAGCCAACTACAAATATCTCAGAGACATCGATCTCATTGTGCATTGTCGGTACAGCGATCAGCATACGCGTGCTGTATAACTTTAAATAACGTACAATCGTGTTTTAAAAAATTCCAAAAATCTTATAAAATCACCCCTTTGACCTGTCGTTTTGAAACTTACACACATCGTAAAAAACACCTCGAGCTGACATGCCTGTGATTTTGGTGAACCTACTACAAATATCACGGAGACGGTGATCTCATTGTGCATTGTCGGTACAGCGATCAGCATACGCGTGCTGTATAACTATAAATTACGTACAATCGTGTTTTCAAAAATTTCCAAAAATCGTATAAAATCAACCCTTTGACTGATCGTTTTAAAACTTACACACATCGTAGAAAGTAATACGGTCTACCATACCCATGAATTTGGTTAGCCTACTACAAATATCAAGGAGACGGTGACCACATTGTGCATTATCGGTCTACCCCGGGACTCACCCGGCAAACCCAATACTTGCTTAAAAAACATATATAAAATCAACCCTCTGACCGATCGTTTTGAAACGTACACACATCGTAGAAAGTACCTCGAGCTACCATGCCTGTGAGTTTGGTTAGCCAACTACAAATATCTCAGAGACATCGATCTCATTGTGCATTGTCGGTACAGCGATCAGCATACGCGTGCTGTATAACTTTAAATAACGTACAATCGTGTTTTAAAAAATTCCAAAAATCTTATAAAATCACCCCTTTGACCTGTCGTTTTGAAACTTACACACATCGTAGAAAGTACCTTGATCTACCATGCCTGTGATGTTGGTGAACCTACTACAAATATCACGGAGACGGTGATCTCATTGTGCATTGTCGGTACAGCGATCAGCATACGCGTGCTGTATAACTATAAATTACGTACAATCGTGTTTTCAAAAATTTCCAAAAATCGTATAAAATCAACCCTTTGACTGATCGTTTTAAAACTTACACACATCGTAGAAAGTAATACGGTCTACCATACCCATGAATTTGGTTAGCCTACTACAAATATCAAGGAGACGGTGACCACATTGTGCATTATCGGTCTACCCCCGGGACTCACCCGGCAAACCCAATACTTGCTTAAAAAACATATATAAAATCAACCCTCTGACCGATCGTTTTGAAACGTACACACATCGTAGAAAGTACCTCGAGCTACCATGCCTGTGAGTTTGGTTAGCCAACTACAAATATCTCGGAGACATCGATCTCATTGTGCATTGGTGGTTCAATTCACCCGGCCACAGCTAATCGTCCTTTAGAAAATCGTATAAAATCTACCCTTTGACTTGTCGTTTTGAAACTTACACACATCGTAGAAAGTACCTTGATCTACCATGCCTGTGATTTTGGTGAACCTACTACAAATATCACGGAGACGGTGATCTCATTGTGCATTGTCGGTACAGCGATCAGCATACGCGTGCTGTATAACTATAAATTACGTACAATCGTGTTTTAAAAAATTCCAAAAATCTTATAAAATCAACCCTTTGACCTGTCGTTTTGAAACATACACACATCGTAGAAAGTAATACGGTCTACCATACCCGTAAATTTAGTTAGCCTACTACAAATATCAAGGAGACGGTGACCACATTGTGCATTGTCGGTCTACCCCGGGACTCACCCGGCAAACCCAATACTTGCTTATAAAACATATATAAAATCAACCCTCTGACCGATCGTTTTGAAACGTACACACATCGTAGAAAGTACCTCGAGCTACCATGCCTGTGAGTTTGGTTAGCCAACTACAAATATCTCGGAGACATCGATCTCATTGTGCATTGGTGGTTCAATTCACCCGGCCACAGCTAATCGTCCTTTAGAAAATCGTATAAAATCAACCCTTTGACTTGTCGTTTTGAAACTTACACACATCGTAGAAAGTACCTTGATCTACCGTGCCTGTGATTTTGGTGAACCTACTACAAATATCACGGAGACGGTGATCTCATTGTGCATTGTCGGTACAGCGATCAGCATACGCGTGCTGTATAACTATAAATTACGTACAATCGTGTTTTAAAAAATTCCAAAAATCTTATAAAATCAACCCTTTGACCTGTCGTTTTGAAACTTACACACATCGTAAAAAACACCTCGAGCTGACATGCCTGTGATTTTGGTGAACCTACTACAAATATCACGGAGACGGTGATCTCATTGTGCATTGTCGGTACAGCGATCAGCATACGCGTGCTGTATAACTATAAATTACGTACAATCGTGTTTTCAAAAATTTCCAAAAATCGTATAAAATCAACCCTTTGACTTGTCGTGTTGAAACTTACACACATTGTAGAGAATACCTCGAGCTACCATGCCTGTGATTTTGGTGAACCTGCTACAAAATATATTACGGAGACGGTGACCACATTGTGCATTCTCGGTCTACCCCGGGACTCACCCAGCAAACCCAATACTTGCTAAAAAAAAATATATAAAATCAACCCTTTGACCTGTCGTTTTGAAACTTACACACATCGTAGAAAGTACCTTGATCTACCATGCCTGTGATTTTGGTGAACCTACTACAAATATCACGGAGACGGTGATCTCATTGTGCATTGTCGGTACAGCGATCAGCATACGCGTGCTGTATAACTATAAATTACGTACAATCGTGTTTTCAAAAATTTCCAAAAATCGTATAAAATCAACCCTTTGACTGATCGTTTTAAAACTTACACACATCGTAGAAAGGAATACGGTCTACCATACCCATGAATTTGGTTAGCCTACTACAAATATCAAGGAGACGGTGACCACATTGTGCATTGTCGGTCTACCCCGGGACTCACCCGGCAAACCCAATACTTGCTTAAAAAAAATATATAAAATCAACCCTTTGACCTGTCGTTTTAAAACTTACATACATCGTAGAAAGTACCTCGAGCTACCATGCCTGTGATTTTTGTGAACCTACTACAAATATCGCGGAGACAGTGATCTCATTGTGCATTGTCGGTACAGCGATCAGCATACGCGTGCTGTGTAACTTTAAATAACGTACAATCGTGTTTTAAAAAATTCCAAAAATCTTATAAAATCAACCCTTTGACCTGTCGTTTTGAAACTTACACACATCGTAAAAAACACCTCGAGCTGACATGCCTGTGATTTTGGTGAACCTACTACAAATATCACGGAGACGGTGATCTCATTGTGCATTGTCGGTACAGCGATCAGCATACGCGTGCTGTATAACTATAAATTACGTACAATCGTGTTTTCAAAAATTTCCAAAAATCGTATAAAATCAACCCTTTGACTTGTCGTTTTGAAACTTACACACATTGTAGAGAATACCTCGAGCTACCATGCCTGTGATTTTGGTGAACCTGCTACAAAATATATTACGGAGACGGTGACCACATTGTGCATTCTCGGTCTACCCCGGGACTCACCCAGCAAACCCAATACTTGCTAAAAAAAAATATATAAAATCAACCCTTTGACCTGTCGTTTTGAAACTTACACACATCGTAGAAAGTACCTTGATCTACCATGCCTGTGATTTTGGTGAACCTACTACATATATCACGGAGACGGTGATCTCATTGTGCATTGTCGGTACAGCGATCAGCAAACGCGTGCTGTATAACTATAAATTACGTACAATCGTGTTTTCAAAAATTTCCAAAAATCGTATAAAATCAACCCTTTGACTGATCGTTTTAAAACTTACACACATCGTAGAAAGTAATACGGTCTACCATACCCATGAATTTGGTTAGCCTACTACAAATATCAAGGAGACGGTGACCACATTGTGCATTGTCGGTCTACCCCGGGACTCACCCGGCAAACCCAACACTTGCTTAAAAAAAATATATAAAATCAACCCTTTGACCTGTCGTTTTAAAACTTACATACATCGTAGAAAGTACCTCGAGCTACCATGCCTGTGATTTTTGTGAACCTACTACAAATATCGCGGAGACAGTGATCTCATTGTGCATTGTCGGTACAGCGATCAGCATACGCGTGCTGTATAACTTTAAATAACGTACAATCGTGTTTTAAAAAATTCCAAAAATCTTATAAAATCACCCCTTTGACCTGTCGTTTTGAAACTTACACACATCGTAGAAAGTACCTCGAGCTACAATGCCTGTGATTTTGGTGAACCTACTACAAATATCACGGAGACGGTGATCTCATTGTGCATTGTCGGTACAGCGATCAGCATACGCGTGCTGTATAACTATAAATTACGTACAATCGTGTTTTCAAAAATTTCCAAAAATCGTATAAAATCAACCCTTTGGCTGATCGTTTTAAAACTTACACACATCGTAGAAAGTAATACGGTCTACCATACCCATGAATTTGGTTAGCCTACTACAAATATCAAGGAGACGGTGACCACATTGTGCATTATCGGTCTACCCCGGGACTCACCCGGCAAACCCAATACTTGCTTAAAAAACATATATAAAATAAACCCTCTGACCGATCGTTTTGAAACGTACACACATCGTAGAAAGTACCTCGAGCTACCATGCCTGTGAGTTTGGTTAGCCAACTACAAATATCTCGGAGACATCGATCTCATTGTGCATTGGTGGTTCAATTCACCCGGCCACAGCTAATCGTCCTTTAGAAAATCGTATAAAATCTACCCTTTGACTTGTCGTTTTGAAACTTACACACATCGTAGAAAGTACCTTGATCTACCATGCCTGTGATTTTGGTGAACCTACTACAAATATCACGGAGACGGTGATCTCATTGTGCATTGTCGGTACAGCGATCAGCATACGCGTGCTGTATAACTATAAATTACGTACAATCGTGTTTTAAAAAATTCCAAAAATCTTATAAAATCAACCCTTTGACCTGTCGTTTTGAAACTTACACACATCGTAGAAAGTAATACGGTCTACCATACCCGTAAATTTAGTTAGCCTACTACAAATATCAAGGAGACGGTGACCACATTGTGCATTGTCGGTCTACCCCGGGACTCACCCGGCAAACCCAATACTTGCTTAAAAAAAATATATAAAATCAACCCTTTGACCTGTCGTTTTGAAACTTACATACATCGTAGAAAGTACCTCGAGCTACCATGCCTGTGATTTTGGTGAACCTACTACAAATATCGCGGAGACAGTGATCTCATTGTGCATTGTCGGTACAGCGATCAGCATACGCGTGCTGTATAACTATAAATTACGTACAATCGTGTTTTAAAAAATTCCAAAAATCTTATAAAATAAACCCTTTGACCTGTCGTTTTGAAACTTACACACATCGTAAAAAACACCTCGAGCTGACATGCCTGTGATTTTGGTGAACCTACTACAAATATCACGGAGACGGTGATCTCATTGTGCATTTTCGGTACAGCGATCAGCATACGCGTGCTGTATAACTATAAATTACGTACAATCGTGTTTTCAAAAATTTCCAAAAATCGTATAAAATCAACCCTTTGACTGATCGTTTTAAAACTTACACACATCGTAGAAGGTAATACGGTCTACCATACCCGTGAATTTAGTTAGCCTACTACAAATATCAAGGAGACGGTGACCACATTGTGCATTGTCGGTGTACCCCGGGACTCACCCGGCAAACCTAATACTTGCTTAAAAAAAATATATAAAATCAACCCTTTGACCGATCGTTTTGAAACGTACACACATCGTAGAAAGTACCTCGAGCTACCAAGCCTGTGAGTTTGGTTAGCCAACTACAAATATCTCGGAGACAGCGATCTCATTGTGCATTGGTGGTTCAATTCACCCGGCCACAGCTAATCGTCCTTTAGAAAATCGTATAAAATCTACCCTTTGACTTGTCGTTTTGAAACTTACACACATCGTAGAAAGTACCTTGATCTACCATGCCTGTGATTTTGGTGAACCTACTACAAATATCACGGAGACGGTGATCTCATTGTGCATTCTCAGTCGACCCCGGGACTCACCCAGCAAACCCAATACTTGCTTAAAAAAAATATATAAAATCAACCCTTTGACCTGTCGTTTTGAAACTTACACACATCGTAGAAAGTACCTTGATCTACCATGCCTGTGATTTTGGTGAACCTACTACAAATATCACGGAGACGGTGATCTCATTGTGCATTGTCGGTACAGCGATCAGCATACGCGTGCTGTATAACTATAAATTACGTACAATCGTGTTTTAAAAAATTCCAAAAATCTTATAAAATCACCCCTTTGACCTGTCGTTTTGAAACTTACACACATCGTAGAAAGTACCTCGAGCTACAATGCCTGTGATTTTGGTGAACCTACTACAAATATCACGGAGACGGTGATCTCATTGTGCATTGTCGGTACAGCGATCAGCATACGCGTGCTGTATAACTATAAATGACGTACAATCGTGTTTTCAAAAATTTCCAAAAATCGTATAAAATCAACCCTTTGACTGATCGTTTTAAAACTTACACACATCGTAGAAAGTAATACGGTCTACCATACCCATGAATTTGGTTAGCCTACTACAAATATCAAGGAGACGGTGACCACATTGTGCATTATCGGTCTACCCCGGGACTCACCCGGCAAACCCAATACTTGCTTAAAAAACATATATAAAATCAACCCTCTGACCGATCGTTTTGAAACGTACACACATCGTAGAAAGTACCTCGAGCTACCATGCCTGTGAGTTTGGTTAGCCAACTACAAATATCTCGGAGACATCGATCTCATTGTGCATTGGTGGTTCAATTCACCCGGCCACAGCTAATCGTCCTTTAGAAAATCGTATAAAATCTACCCTTTGACTTGTCGTTTTGAAACTTACACACATCGTAGAAAGTACCTTGATCTACCATGCCTGTGATTTTGGTGAACCTACTACAAATATCACGGAGACGGTGATCTCATTGTGCATTGTCGGTACAGCGATCAGCATACGCGTGCTGTATAACTATAAATTACGTACAATCGTGTTTTAAAAAATTCCAAAAATCTTATAAAATCAACCCTTTGACCTGTCGTTTTGAAACTTACACACATCGTAAAAAACACCTCGAGCTGACATGCCTGTGATTTTGGTGAACCTACTACAAATATCACGGAGACGGTGATCTCATTGTGCATTGTCGGTACAGCGATCAGCATACGCGTGCTGTATAACTATAAATTACGTACAATCGTGTTTTCAAAAATTTCCAAAAATCGTATAAAATCAACCCTTTGACTGATCATTTTAAAACTTACACACATCGTAGAAAGTAATACGGTCTACCATACCCGTGAATTTAGTTAGCCTACTACAAATATCAAGGAGACGGTGACCACATTGTGCATTGTCGGTCTACCCCGGGACTCACCCGGCAAACCCAATACTTGCTTAAAAAAAATATATAAAATCAACCCTTTGACCGATCGTTTTGAAACGTACACACATCGTAGAAAGTACCTCGAGCTACCAAGCCTGTGAGTTTGGTTAGCCAACTACAAATATCTCGGAGACAGCGATCTCATTGTGCATTGGTGGTTCAATTCACCCGGCCACAGCTAATCGCCCTTTAGAAAATCGTATAAAATCAACCCTTTGACTTGTCGTTTTGAAACTTACACACATTGTAGAGAATACCTCGAGCTACCATGCCTGTGATTTTGGTGAACCTACTACAAAATATATTACGGATACGGTGACCACATTGTGCATTCTCGGTCGACCCCGGGACTCACCCAGCAAACCCAATACTTGCTTAAAAAAAATATATAAAATCAACCCTTTGACCTGTCGTTTTGAAACTTACACACATCGTAGAAAGTACCTTGATCTACCATGCCTGTGATTTTGGTGAACCTACTACAAATATCACGGAGACGGTGATCTCATTGTGCATTGTCGGTACAGCGATCAGCATACGCGTGCTGTATAACTATAAATTACGTACAATCGTGTTTTCAAAAATTTCCAAAAATCGTATAAAATCAACCCTTTGACTGATCGTTTTCAAACTTACACACATCGTAGAAAGTAATACGGTCTACCATACCCATGAATTTGGTTAGCCTACTACAAATATCAAGGAGACGGTGACCACATTGTGCATTATCGGTCTACCCCGGGACTCACCCGGCAAACCCAATACTTGCTTAAAAAACATATATAAAATCAACTCTCTGACCGATCGTTTTGAAACGTACACACATCGTAGAAAGTACCTCGAGCTACCATGCCTGTGAGTTTGGTTAGCCAACTACAAATATCTCGGAGACATCGATCTCATTGTGCATTGGTGGTTCAATTCACCCGGCCACAGCTAATCGTCCTTTAGAAAATCGTATAAAATCTACCCTTTGACTTGTCGTTTTGAAACTTACACACATCGTAGAAAGTACCTTGATCTACCATGCCTGTGATTTTGGTGAACCTACTACAAATATCACGGAGACGGTGATCTCATTGTGCATTGTCGGTACAGCGATCAGCATACGCGTGCTGTATAACTATAAATTACGTACAATCGTGTTTTAAAAAATTCCAAAAATCTTATAAAATCACCCCTTTGACCTGTCGTTTTGAAACTTACACACATCGTAGAAAGTACCTCGAGCTACAATGCCTGTGATTTTGGTGAACCTACTACAAATATCACGGAGACGGTGATCTCATTGTGCATTGTCGGTACAGCGATCAGCATACGCGTGCTGTATAACTATAAATTACGTACAATCGTGTTTTCAAAAATTCCAAAAATCTTATAAAATCACCCCTTTGACCTGTCGTTTTGAAACTTACACACATCGTAGAAAGTACCTCGAGCTACAATGCCTGTGATTTTGGTGAACCTACTACAAATATCACGGAGACGGTGATCTCATTGTGCATTGTCGGTACAGCGATCAGCATACGCGTGCTGTATAACTATAAATTACGTACAATCGTGTTTTCAAAAATTTCCAAAAATCGTATAAAATCAACCCTTTGACTGATCGTTTTAAAACTTACACACATCGTAGAAAGTAATACGGTCTACCATACCCATGAATTTGGTTAGCCTACTACAAATATCAAGGAGACGGTGACCACATTGTGCATTATCGGTCTACCCCGGGACTCACCCGGCAAACCCAATACTTGCTTAAAAAACATATATAAAATCAACCCTCTGACCGATCGTTTTGAAACGTACACACATCGTAGAAAGTACCTCGAGCTACCATGCCTGTGAGTTTGGTTAGCCAACTACAAATATCTCGGAGACATCGATCTCATTGTGCATTGGTGGTTCAATTCACCCGGCCACAGCTAATCGTCCTTTAGAAAATCGTATAAAATCTACCCTTTGACTTGTCGTTTTGAAACTTACACACATCGTAGAAAGTACCTTGATCTACCATGCCTGTGATTTTGGTGAACCTACTACAAATATCACGGAGACGGTGATCTCATTGTGCATTGTCGGTACAGCGATCAGCATACGCGTGCTGTATAACTATAAATTACGTACAATCGTGTTTTCAAAAATTCCAAAAATCTTATAAAATCACCCCTTTGACCTGTCGTTTTGAAACTTACACACATCGTAGAAAGTACCTCGAGCTACAATGCCTGTGATTTTGGTGAACCTACTACAAATATCACGGAGACGGTGATCTCATTGTGCATTGTCGGTACAGCGATCAGCATACGCGTGCTGTATAACTATAAATTACGTACAATCGTGTTTTCAAAAATTTCCAAAAATCGTATAAAATCAACCCTTTGACTGATCGTTTTAAAACTTACACACATCGTAGAAAGTAATACGGTCTACCATACCCATGAATTTGGTTAGCCTACTACAAATATCAAGGAGACGGTGACCACATTGTGCATTATCGGTCTACCCCGGGACTCACCCGGCAAACCCAATACTTGCTTAAAAAACATATATAAAATCAACCCTCTGACCGATCGTTTTGAAACGTACACACATCGTAGAAAGTACCTCGAGCTACCATGCCTGTGAGTTTGGTTAGCCAACTACAAATATCTCGGAGACATCGATCTCATTGTGCATTGGTGGTTCAATTCACCCGGCCACAGCTAATCGTCCTTTAGAAAATCGTATAAAATCTACCCTTTGACTTGTCGTTTTGAAACTTACACACATCGTAGAAAGTACCTTGATCTACCATGCCTGTGATTTTGGTGAACCTACTACAAATATCACGGAGACGGTGATCTCATTGTGCATTGTCGGTACAGCGATCAGCATACGCGTGCTGTATAACTATAAATTACGTACAATCGTGTTTTAAAAAATTCCAAAAATCTTATAAAATCAACCCTTTGACCTGTCGTTTTGAAACTTACACACATCGTAAAAAACACCTCGAGCTGACATGCCTGTGATTTTGGTGAACCTACTACAAATATCACGGAGACGGTGATCTCATTGTGCATTGTCGGTACAGCGATCAGCATACGCGTGCTGTATAACTATAAATTACGTACAATCGTGTTTTCAAAAATTTCCAAAAATCGTATAAAATCAACCCTTTGACTGATCATTTTAAAACTTACACACATCGTAGAAAGTAATACGGTCTACCATACCCGTGAATTTAGTTAGCCTACTACAAATATCAAGGAGACGGTGACCACATTGTGCATTGTCGGTCTACCCCGGGACTCACCCGGCAAACCCAATACTTGCTTAAAAAAAATATATAAAATCAACCCTTTGACCAATCGTTTTGAAACGTACACACATCGTAGAAAGTACCTCGAGCTACCAAGCCTGTGAGTTTGGTTAGCCAACTACAAATATCTCGGAGACAGCGATCTCATTGTGCATTGGTGGTTCAATTCACCCGGCCACAGCTAATCGCCCTTTAGAAAATCGTATAAAATCAACCCTTTGACTTGTCGTTTTGAAACTTACACACATTGTAGAGAATACCTCGAGCTACCATGCCTGTGATTTTGGTGAACCTACTACAAAATATATTACGGAGACGGTGACCACATTGTGCATTCTCGGTCGACCCCGGGACTCACCCAGCAAACCCAATACTTGCTTAAAAAAAATATATAAAATCAACCCTTTGACCTGTCGTTTTGAAACTTACACACATCGTAGAAAGTACCTTGATCTACCATGCCTGTGATTTTGGTGAACCTACTACAAATATCACGGAGACGGTGATCTCATTGTGCATTGTCGGTACAGCGATCAGCATACGCGTGCTGTATAACTATAAATTACGTACAATCGTGTTTTCAAAAATTTCCAAAAATCGTATAAAATCAACCCTTTGACTGATCGTTTTAAAACTTACACACATCGTAGAAAGTAATACGGTCTACCATACCCATGAATTTGGTTAGCCTACTACAAATATCAAGGAGACGGTGACCACATTGTGCATTATCGGTCTACCCCGGGACTCACCCGGCAAACCCAATACTTGCTTAAAAAACATATATAAAATCAACCCTCTGACCGATCGTTTTGAAACGTACACACATCGTAGAAAGTACCTCGAGCTACCATGCCTGTGAGTTTGGTTAGCCAACTACAAATATCTCGGAGACATCGATCTCATTGTGCATTGGTGGTTCAATTCACCCGGCCACAGCTAATCGTCCTTTAGAAAATCGTATAAAATCTACCCTTTGACTTGTCGTTTTGAAACTTACACACATCGTAGAAAGTACCTTGATCTACCATGCCTGTGATTTTGGTGAACCTACTACAAATATCACGGAGACGGTGATCTCATTGTGCATTGTCGGTACAGCGATCAGCATACGCGTGCTGTATAACTATAAATTACGTACAATCGTGTTTTAAAAAATTCCAAAAATCTTATAAAATCACCCCTTTGACCTGTCGTTTTGAAACTTACACACATCGTAGAAAGTACCTCGAGCTACAATGCCTGTGATTTTGGTGAACCTACTACAAATATCACGGAGACGGTGATCTCATTGTGCATTGTCGGTACAGCGATCAGCATACGCGTGCTGTATAACTATAAATTACGTACAATCGTGTTTTCAAAAATTTCCAAAAATCGTATAAAATCAACCCTTTGACTGATCGTTTTAAAACTTACACACATCGTAGAAAGTAATACGGTCTACCATACCCATGAATTTGGTTAGCCTACTACAAATATCAAGGAGACGGTGACCACATTGTGCATTGTCGGTCTACCCCGGGACTCACCCGGCAAACCCAATACTTGCTTAAAAAACATATATAAAATCAACCCTCTGACCGATCGTTTTGAAACGTACACACATCGTAGAAAGTACCTCGAGCTACCATGCCTGTGAGTTTGGTTAGCCAACTACAAATATCTCGGAGACATCGATCTCATTGTGCATTGGTGGTTCAATTCACCCGGCCACAGCTAATCGTCCTTTAGAAAATCGTATAAAATCTACCCTTTGACTTGTCGTTTTGAAACTTACACACATCGTAGAAAGTACCTTGATCTACCATGCCTGTGATTTTGGTGAACCTACTACAAATATCACGGAGACGGTGATCTCATTGTGCATTGTCGGTACAGCGATCAGCATACGCGTGCTGTATAACTATAAATTACGTACAATCGTGTTTTAAAAAATTCCAAAAATCTTATAAAATCAACCCTTTGACCTGTCGTTTTGAAACTTACACACATCGTAAAAAACACCTCGAGCTGACATGCCTGTGATTTTGGTGAACCTACTACAAATATCACGGAGACGGTGATCTCATTGTGCATTGTCGGTACAGCGATCAGCATACGCGTGCTGTATAACTATAAATTACGTACAATCGTGTTTTCAAAAATTTCCAAAAATCGTATAAAATCAACCCTTTGACTGATCATTTTAAAACTTACACACATCGTAGAAAGTAATACGGTCTACCATACCCGTGAATTTAGTTAGCCTACTACAAATATCAAGGAGACGGTGACCACATTGTGCATTGTCGGTCTACCCCGGGACTCACCCGGCAAACCCAATACTTGCTTAAAAAAAATATATAAAATCAACCCTTTGACCGATCGTTTTGAAACGTACACACATCGTAGAAAGTACCTCGAGCTACCAAGCCTGTGAGTTTGGTTAGCCAACTACAAATATCTCGGAGACAGCGATCTCATTGTGCATTGGTGGTTCAATTCACCCGGCCACAGCTAATCGCCCTTTAGAAAATCGTATAAAATCAACCCTTTGACTTGTCGTTTTGAAACTTACACACATTGTAGAGAATACCTCGAGCTACCATGCCTGTGATTTTGGTGAACCTACTACAAAATATATTACGGAGACGGTGACCACATTGTGCATTCTCGGTCGACCCCGGGACTCACCCAGCAAACCCAATACTTGCTTAAAAAAAATATATAAAATCAACCCTTTGACCTGTCGTTTTGAAACTTACACACATCGTAGAAAGTACCTTGATCTACCATGCCTGTGATTTTGGTGAACCTACTACAAATATCACGGAGACGGTGATCTCATTGTGCATTGTCGGTACAGCGATCAGCATACGCGTGCTGTATAACTATAAATTACGTACAATCGTGTTTTCAAAAATTTCCAAAAATCGTATAAAATCAACCCTTTGACTGATCGTTTTAAAACTTACACACATCGTAGAAAGTAATACGGTCTACCATACCCATGAATTTGGTTAGCCTACTACAAATATCAAGGAGACGGTGACCTCATTGTGCATTATCGGTCTACCCCGGGACTCACCCGGCAAACCCAATACTTGCTTAAAAAACATATATAAAATCAACCCTCTGACCGATCGTTTTGAAACGTACACACATCGTAGAAAGTACCTCGAGCTACCATGCCTGTGAGTTTGGTTAGCCAACTACAAATATCTCGGAGACATCGATCTCATTGTGCATTGGTGGTTCAATTCACCCGGCCACAGCTAATCGTCCTTTAGAAAATCGTATAAAATCTACCCTTTGACTTGTCGTTTTGAAACTTACACACATCGTAGAAAGTACCTTGATCTACCATGCCTGTGATTTTGGTGAACCTACTACAAATATCACGGAGACGGTGATCTCATTGTGCATTGTCGGTACAGCGATCAGCATACGCGTGCTGTATAACTATAAATTACGTACAATCGTGTTTTAAAAAATTCCAAAAATCTTATAAAATCAACCCTTTGACCTGTCGTTTTGAAACTTACACACATCGTAGAAAGTAATACGGTCTACCATACCCGTAAATTTAGTTAGCCTACTACAAATATCAAGGAGACGGTGACCACATTGTGCATTGTCGGTCTACCCCGGGAGTCACCCGGAAAACCCAATACTTGCTTAAAAAAAATATATAAAATCAACCCTTTGACCTGTCGTTTTGAAACTTACATACATCGTAGAAAGTACCTCGAGCTACCATGCCTGTGATTTTGGTGAACCTACTACAAATATCGCGGAGACAGTGATCTCATTGTGCATTGTCGGTACAGCGATCAGCATACGCGTGCTGTATAACTTTAAATGACGTAAAATCGTGTTTTAAAAAATCCCAAAAATCTTATAAAATCACCCCTTTGACCTGTCGTTTTGAAACTTACACACATCGTAAAAAACACCTCGAGCTGACATGCCTGCGATATTGGTGAACCTACTACAAATATCACGGGGACGGTGATCTCATTGTGCATTGTCGGTACAGCAATCAGCATACGCGTGCTGTATAACTATAAATTAGGTACAATCATGTTTTCAAAAATTTCCAAAAATCGTATAAAATCAACCCTTTGACTGATCGTTTTAAAACTTACACACATCGTAGAAAGTAATACGGTCTACCATACCCGTGAATTTAGTTAGCCTACTACAAATATCAAGGAGACGGTGACCACATTGTGCATTGTCGGTGTACCCCGGGACTCACCCGGCAAACCTAATACTTGCTTAAAAAAAATATATAAAATCAACCCTTTGACCGATCGTTTTGAAACGTACACACATCGTAGAAAGTACCTCGAGCTACCAAGCCTGTGAGTTTGGTTAGCCAACTACAAATATCTCGGAGACAGCGATCTCATTGTGCATTGGTGGTTCAATTCACCCGGCCACAGCTAATCGCCCTTTAGAAAATCGTATAAAATCAACCCTTTGACTTGTCGTTTTGAAACTTACACACATTGTAGAGAATACCTCGAGCTACCATGCCTGTGATTTTGGTGAACCTACTACAAAATATATTACGGAGACGGTGACCACATTGTGCATTCTCGGTCGACCCCGGGACTCACCCAGCAAACCCAATACTTGCTTAAAAAAAATATATAAAATCAACCCTTTGACCTGTCGTTTTGAAACTTACACACATCGTAGAAAGTACCTCGAGCTACAATGCCTGTGATTTTGGTGAACCTACTACAAATATCACGGAGACGGTGATCTCATTGTGCATTGTCGGTACAGCGATCAGCATACGCGTGCTGTATAACTATAAATTACGTACAATCGTGTTTTCAAAAATTTCCAAAAATCGTATAAAATCAACCCTTTGGCTGATCGTTTTAAAACTTACACACATCGTAGAAAGTAATACGGTCTACCATACCCATGAATTTGGTTAGCCTACTACAAATATCAAGGAGACGGTGACCACATTGTGCATTATCGGTCTACCCCGGGACTCACCCGGCAAACCCAATACTTGCTTAAAAAACATATATAAAATAAACCCTCTGACCGATCGTTTTGAAACGTACACACATCGTAGAAAGTACCTCGAGCTACCATGCCTGTGAGTTTGGTTAGCCAACTACAAATATCTCGGAGACATCGATCTCATTGTGCATTGGTGGTTCAATTCACCCGGCCACAGCTAATCGTCCTTTAGAAAATCGTATAAAATCTACCCTTTGACTTGTCGTTTTGAAACTTACACACATCGTAGAAAGTACCTTGATCTACCATGCCTGTGATTTTGGTGAACCTACTACAAATATCACGGAGACGGTGATCTCATTGTGCATTGTCGGTACAGCGATCAGCATACGCGTGCTGTATAACTATAAATTACGTACAATCGTGTTTTAAAAAATTCCAAAAATCTTATAAAATCAACCCTTTGACCTGTCGTTTTGAAACTTACACACATCGTAGAAAGTAATACGGTCTACCATACCCGTAAATTTAGTTAGCCTACTACAAATATCAAGGAGACGGTGACCACATTGTGCATTGTCGGTCTACCCCGGGAGTCACCCGGAAAACCCAATACTTGCTTAAAAAAAATATATAAAATCAACCCTTTGACCTGTCGTTTTGAAACTTACATACATCGTAGAAAGTACCTCGAGCTACCATGCCTGTGATTTTGGTGAACCTACTACAAATATCGCGGAGACAGTGATCTCATTGTGCATTGTCGGTACAGCGATCAGCATACGCGTGCTGTATAACTTTAAATGACGTAAAATCGTGTTTTAAAAAATCCCAAAAATCTTATAAAATCACCCCTTTGACCTGTCGTTTTGAAACTTACACACATCGTAAAAAACACCTCGAGCTGACATGCCTGCGATATTGGTGAACCTACTACAAATATCACGGGGACGGTGATCTCATTGTGCATTGTCGGTACAGCAATCAGCATACGCGTGCTGTATAACTATAAATTAGGTACAATCATGTTTTCAAAAATTTCCAAAAATCGTATAAAATCAACCCTTTGACTGATCGTTTTAAAACTTACACACATCGTAGAAAGTAATACGGTCTACCATACCCGTGAATTTAGTTAGCCTACTACAAATATCAAGGAGACGGTGACCACATTGTGCATTGTCGGTGTACCCCGGGACTCACCCGGCAAACCTAATACTTGCTTAAAAAAAATATATAAAATCAACCCTTTGACCGATCGTTTTGAAACGTACACACATCGTAGAAAGTACCTCGAGCTACCAAGCCTGTGAGTTTGGTTAGCCAACTACAAATATCTCGGAGACAGCGATCTCATTGTGCATTGGTGGTTCAATTCACCCGGCCACAGCTAATCGCCCTTTAGAAAATCGTATAAAATCAACCCTTTGACTTGTCGTTTTGAAACTTACACACATTGTAGAGAATACCTCGAGCTACCATGCCTGTGATTTTGGTGAACCTACTACAAAATATATTACGGAGACGGTGACCACATTGTGCATTCTCGGTCGACCCCGGGACTCACCCAGCAAACCCAATACTTGCTTAAAAAAAATATATAAAATCAACCCTTTGACCTGTCGTTTTGAAACTTACACACATCGTAGAAAGTACCTTGATCTACCATGCCTGTGATTTTGGTGAACCTACTACAAATATCACGGAGACGGTGATCTCATTGTGCATTGTCGGTACAGCGATCAGCATACGCGTGCTGTATAACTATAAATTACGTACAATCGTGTTTTCAAAAATTTCCAAAAATCGTATAAAATCAACCCTTTGACTGATCGTTTTAAAACTTACACACATCGTAGAAAGTAATACGGTCTACCATACCCATGAATTTGGTTAGCCTACTACAAATATCAAGGAGACGGTGACCACATTGTGCATTATCGGTCTACCCCGGGACTCACCCGGCAAACCCAATACTTGCTTAAAAAACATATATAAAATCAACCCTCTGACCGATCGTTTTGAAACGTACACACATCGTAGAAAGTACCTCGAGCTACCATGCCTGTGAGTTTGGTTAGCCAACTACAAATATCTCGGAGACATCGATCTCATTGTGCATTGGTGGTTCAATTCACCCGGCCACAGCTAATCGTCCTTTAGAAAATCGTATAAAATCTACCCTTTGACTTGTCGTTTTGAAACTTACACACATCGTAGAAAGTACCTTGATCTACCATGCCTGTGATTTTGGTGAACCTACTACAAATATCACGGAGACGGTGATCTCATTGTGCATTGTCGGTACAGCGATCAGCATACGCGTGCTGTATAACTATAAATTACGTACAATCGTGTTTTAAAAAATTCCAAAAATCTTATAAAATCAACCCTTTGACCTGTCGTTTTGAAACTTACACACATCGTAGAAAGTAATACGGTCTACCATACCCGTAAATTTAGTTAGCCTACTACAAATATCAAGGAGACGGTGACCACATTGTGCATTGTCGGTCTACCCCGGGAGTCACCCGGAAAACCCAATACTTGCTTAAAAAAAATATATAAAATCAACCCTTTGACCTGTCGTTTTGAAACTTACATACATCGTAGAAAGTACCTCGAGCTACCATGCCTGTGATTTTGGTGAACCTACTACAAATATCGCGGAGACAGTGATCTCATTGTGCATTGTCGGTACAGCGATCAGCATACGCGTGCTGTATAACTTTAAATGACGTAAAATCGTGTTTTAAAAAATCCCAAAAATCTTATAAAATCACCCCTTTGACCTGTCGTTTTGAAACTTACACACATCGTAAAAAACACCTCGAGCTGACATGCCTGTGATATTGGTGAACCTACTACAAATATCACGGGGACGGTGATCTCATTGTGCATTGTCGGTACAGCAATCAGCATACGCGTGCTGTATAACTATAAATTAGGTACAATCATGTTTTCAAAAATTTCCAAAAATCGTATAAAATCAACCCTTTGACTGATCGTTTTAAAACTTACACACATCGTAGAAAGTAATACGGTCTACCATACCCGTGAATTTAGTTAGCCTACTACAAATATCAAGGAGACGGTGACCACATTGTGCATTGTCGGTGTACCCCGGGACTCACCCGGCAAACCTAATACTTGCTTAAAAAAAATATATAAAATCAACCCTTTGACCGATCGTTTTGAAACGTACACACATCGTAGAAAGTACCTCGAGCTACCAAGGCTGTGAGTTTGGTTAGCCAACTACAAATATCTCGGAGACAGCGATCTCATTGTGCATTGGTGGTTCAATTCACCCGGCCACAGCTAATCGCCCTTTAGAAAATCGTATAAAATCAACCCTTTGACTTGTCGTTTTGAAACTTACATACATCGTAGAAAGTACCTCGAGCTACCATGCCTGTGATGTTGGTGAACCTACTACAAATATCGCGGAGACAGTGATCTCATTATGCATTGTCGGTACAGCGATCAGCATACGCGTGCTGTATAACTTTAAATAACGTACAATCGTGTTTTAAAAAATTCCAAAAATCTTATAAAATCACCCCTTTGACCTGTCGTTTTGAAACTTACACACATCGTAGAAAGTACCTCGAGCTACAATGCCTGTGATTTTGGTGAACCTACTACAAATATCACGGAGACGGTGATCTCATTGTGCATTGTCGGTACAGCGATCAGCATACGCGTGCTGTATAACTATAAATTACGTACAATCGTGTTTTCAAAAATTTCCAAAAATCGTATAAAATCAACCCTTTGACTGATCGTTTTAAAACTTACACACATCGTAGAAAGTAATACGGTCTACCATACCCATGAATTTGGTTAGCCTACTACAAATATCAAGGAGACGGTGACCACATTGTGCATTATCGGTCTACCCCGGGACTCACCCGGCAAACCCAATACTTGCTTAAAAAACATATATAAAATCAACCCTCTGACCGATCGTTTTGAAACGTACACACATCGTAGAAAGTACCTCGAGCTACCATGCCTGTGAGTTTGGTTAGCCAACTACAAATATCTCGGAGACATCGATCTCATTGTGCATTGGTGGTTCAATTCACCCGGCCACAGCTAATCGTCCTTTAGAAAATCGTATAAAATCTACCCTTTGACTTGTCGTTTTGAAACTTACACACATCGTAGAAAGTACCTTGATCTACCATGCCTGTGATTTTGGTGAACCTACTACAAATATCACGGAGACGGTGATCTCATTGTGCATTGTCGGTACAGCGATCAGCATACGCGTGCTGTATAACTATAAATTACGTACAATCGTGTTTTAAAAAATTCCAAAAATCTTATAAAATCAACCCTTTGACCTGTCGTTTTGAAACTTACACACATCGTAGAAAGTAATACGGTCTACCATACCCGTAAATTTAGTTAGCCTACTACAAATATCAAGGAGACGGTGACCACATTGTGCATTGTCGGTCTACCCCGGGAGTCACCCGGAAAACCCAATACTTGCTTAAAAAAAATATATAAAATCAACCCTTTGACCTGTCGTTTTGAAACTTACATACATCGTAGAAAGTACCTCGAGCTACCATGCCTGTGATTTTGGTGAACCTACTACAAATATCGCGGAGACAGTGATCTCATTGTGCATTGTCGGTACAGCGATCAGCATACGCGTGCTGTATAACTTTAAATGACGTAAAATCGTGTTTTAAAAAATCCCAAAAATCTTATAAAATCACCCCTTTGACCTGTCGTTTTGAAACTTACACACATCGTAAAAAACACCTCGAGCTGACATGCCTGTGATATTGGTGAACCTACTACAAATATCACGGGGACGGTGATCTCATTGTGCATTGTCGGTACAGCAATCAGCATACGCGTGCTGTATAACTATAAATTAGGTACAATCATGTTTTCAAAAATTTCCAAAAATCGTATAAAATCAACCCTTTGACTGATCGTTTTAAAACTTACACACATCGTAGAAAGTAATACGGTCTACCATACCCGTGAATTTAGTTAGCCTACTACAAATATCAAGGAGACGGTGACCACATTGTGCATTGTCGGTGTACCCCGGGACTCACCCGGCAAACCTAATACTTGCTTAAAAAAAATATATAAAATCAACCCTTTGACCGATCGTTTTGAAACGTACACACATCGTAGAAAGTACCTCGAGCTACCAAGGCTGTGAGTTTGGTTAGCCAACTACAAATATCTCGGAGACAGCGATCTCATTGTGCATTGGTGGTTCAATTCACCCGGCCACAGCTAATCGCCCTTTAGAAAATCGTATAAAATCAACCCTTTGACTTGTCGTTTTGAAACTTACATACATCGTAGAAAGTACCTCGAGCTACCATGCCTGTGATGTTGGTGAACCTACTACAAATATCGCGGAGACAGTGATCTCATTATGCATTGTCGGTACAGCGATCAGCATACGCGTGCTGTATAACTTTAAATAACGTACAATCGTGTTTTAAAAAATTCCAAAAATCTTATAAAATCACCCCTTTGACCTGTCGTTTTGAAACTTACACACATCGTAGAAAGTACCTCGAGCTACAATGCCTGTGATTTTGGTGAACCTACTACAAATATCACGGAGATGGTGATCTCATTGTGCATTGTCGGTACAGCGATCAGCATACACGTGCTGTATAACTATAAATTACGTACAATCGTGTTTTCAAAAATTTCCAAAAATCGTATAAAATCAACCCTTTGACTGATCGTTTTAAAACTTACACACATCGTAGAAAGTAATACGGTCTACCATACCCATGAATTTGGTTAGCCTACTACAAATATCAAGGAGACGGTGACCACATTGTGCATTATCGGTCTACCCCGGGACTCACCCGGCAAACCCAATACTTGCTTAAAAAACATATATAAAATCAACCCTCTGACCGATCGTTTTGAAACGTACACACATCGTAGAAAGTACCTCGAGCTACCATGCCTGTGAGTTTGGTTAGCCAACTACAAATATCTCGGAGACATCGATCTCATTGTGCATTGGTGGTTCAATTCACCCGGCCACAGCTAATCGTCCTTTAGAAAATCGTATAAAATCTACCCTTTGACTTGTCGTTTTGAAACTTACACACATCGTAGAAAGTACCTTGATCTACCATGCCTGTGATTTTGGTGAACCTACTACAAATATCACGGAGACGGTGATCTCATTGTGCATTGTCGGTACAGCGATCAGCATACGCGTGCTGTATAACTATAAATTACGTACAATCGTGTTTTAAAAAATTCCAAAAATCTTATAAAATCAACCCTTTGACCTGTCGTTTTGAAACTTACACACATCGTAGAAAGTAATACGGTCTACCATACCCGTAAATTTAGTTAGCCTACTACAAATATCAAGGAGACGGTGACCACATTGTGCATTGTCGGTCTACCCCGGGAGTCACCCGGAAAACCCAATACTTGCTTAAAAAAAATATATAAAATCAACCCTTTGACCTGTCGTTTTGAAACTTACATACATCGTAGAAAGTACCTCGAGCTACCATGCCTGTGATTTTGGTGAACCTACTACAAATATCGCGGAGACAGTGATCTCATTGTGCATTGTCGGTACAGCGATCAGCATACGCGTGCTGTATAACTTTAAATGACGTAAAATCGTGTTTTAAAAAATCCCAAAAATCTTATAAAATCACCCCTTTGACCTGTCGTTTTGAAACTTACACACATCGTAAAAAACACCTCGAGCTGACATGCCTGCGATATTGGTGAACCTACTACAAATATCACGGGGACGGTGATCTCATTGTGCATTGTCGGTACAGCAATCAGCATACGCGTGCTGTATAACTATAAATTAGGTACAATCATGTTTTCAAAAATTTCCAAAAATCGTATAAAATCAACCCTTTGACTGATCGTTTTAAAACTTACACACATCGTAGAAAGTAATACGGTCTACCATACCCGTGAATTTAGTTAGCCTACTACAAATATCAAGGAGACGGTGACCACATTGTGCATTGTCGGTGTACCCCGGGACTCACCCGGCAAACCTAATACTTGCTTAAAAAAAATATATAAAATCAACCCTTTGACCGATCGTTTTGAAACGTACACACATCGTAGAAAGTACCTCGAGCTACCAAGCCTGTGAGTTTGGTTAGCCAACTACAAATATCTCGGAGACAGCGATCTCATTGTGCATTGGTGGTTCAATTCACCCGGCCACAGCTAATCGCCCTTTAGAAAATCGTATAAAATCAACCCTTTGACTTGTCGTTTTGAAACTTACACACATTGTAGAGAATACCTCGAGCTACCATGCCTGTGATTTTGGTGAACCTACTACAAAATATATTACGGAGACGGTGACCACATTGTGCATTCTCGGTCGACCCCGGGACTCACCCAGCAAACCCAATACTTGCTTAAAAAAAATATATAAAATCAACCCTTTGACCTGTCGTTTTGAAACTTACACACATCGTAGAAAGTACCTTGATCTACCATGCCTGTGATTTTGGTGAACCTACTACAAATATCACGGAGACGGTGATCTCATTGTGCATTGTCGGTACAGCGATCAGCATACGCGTGCTGTATAACTATAAATTACGTACAATCGTGTTTTCAAAAATTTCCAAAAATCGTATAAAATCAACCCTTTGACTGATCGTTTTAAAACTTACACACATCGTAGAAAGTAATACGGTCTACCATACCCATGAATATGGTTAGCCTACTACAAATATCAAGGAGACGGTGACCACATTGTGCATTATCGGTCTACCCCGGGACTCACCCGGCAAACCCAATACTTGCTTAAAAAACATATATAAAATCAACCCTCTGACCGATCGTTTTGAAACGTACACACATCGTAGAAAGTACCTCGAGCTACCATGCCTGTGAGTTTGGTTAGCCAACTACAAATATCTCGGAGACATCGATCTCATTGTGCATTGGTGGTTCAATTCACCCGGCCACAGCTAATCGTCCTTTAGAAAATCGTATAAAATCTACCCTTTGACTTGTCGTTTTGAAACTTACACACATCGTAGAAAGTACCTTGATCTACCATGCCTGTGATTTTGGTGAACCTACTACAAATATCACGGAGACGGTGATCTCATTGTGCATTGTCGGTACAGCGATCAGCATACGCGTGCTGTATAACTATAAATTACGTACAATCGTGTTTTAAAAAATTCCAAAAATCTTATAAAATCAACCCTTTGACCTGTCGTTTTGAAACTTACACACATCGTAGAAAGTAATACGGTCTACCATACCCGTAAATTTAGTTAGCCTACTACAAATATCAAGGAGACGGTGACCACATTGTGCATTGTCGGTCTACCCCGGGAGTCACCCGGAAAACCCAATACTTGCTTAAAAAAAATATATAAAATCAACCCTTTGACCTGTCGTTTTGAAACTTACATACATCGTAGAAAGTACCTCGAGCTACCATGCCTGTGATTTTGGTGAACCTACTACAAATATCGCGGAGACAGTGATCTCATTGTGCATTGTCGGTACAGCGATCAGCATACGCGTGCTGTATAACTTTAAATGACGTAAAATCGTGTTTTAAAAAATCCCAAAAATCTTATAAAATCACCCCTTTGACCTGTCGTTTTGAAACTTACACACATCGTAAAAAACACCTCGAGCTGACATGCCTGTGATATTGGTGAACCTACTACAAATATCACGGGGACGGTGATCTCATTGTGCATTGTCGGTACAGCAATCAGCATACGCGTGCTGTATAACTATAAATTAGGTACAATCATGTTTTCAAAAATTTCCAAAAATCGTATAAAATCAACCCTTTGACTGATCGTTTTAAAACTTACACACATCGTAGAAAGTAATACGGTCTACCATACCCGTGAATTTAGTTAGCCTACTACAAATATCAAGGAGACGGTGACCACATTGTGCATTGTCGGTGTACCCCGGGACTCACCCGGCAAACCTAATACTTGCTTAAAAAAAATATATAAAATCAACCCTTTGACCGATCGTTTTGAAACGTACACACATCGTAGAAAGTACCTCGAGCTACCAAGGCTGTGAGTTTGGTTAGCCAACTACAAATATCTCGGAGACAGCGATCTCATTGTGCATTGGTGGTTCAATTCACCCGGCCACAGCTAATCGCCCTTTAGAAAATCGTATAAAATCAACCCTTTGACTTGTCGTTTTGAAACTTACATACATCGTAGAAAGTACCTCGAGCTACCATGCCTGTGATGTTGGTGAACCTACTACAAATATCGCGGAGACAGTGATCTCATTGTGCATTGTCGGTACAGCGATCAGCATACGCGTGCTGTATAACTTTAAATAACGTACAATCGTGTTTTAAAAAATTCCAAAAATCTTATAAAATCACCCCTTTGACCTGTCGTTTTGAAACTTACACACATCGTAGAAAGTACCTCGAGCTACAATGCCTGTGATTTTGGTGAACCTACTACAAATATCACGGAGATGGTGATCTCATTGTGCATTGTCGGTACAGCGATCAGCATACACGTGCTGTATAACTATAAATTACGTACAATCGTGTTTTCAAAAATTTCCAAAAATCGTATAAAATCAACCCTTTGACTGATCGTTTTAAAACTTACACACATCGTAGAAAGTAATACGGTCTACCATACCCATGAATTTGGTTAGCCTACTACAAATATCAAGGAGACGGTGACCACATTGTGCATTATCGGTCTACCCCGGGACTCACCCGGCAAACCCAATACTTGCTTAAAAAACATATATAAAATCAACCCTCTGACCGATCGTTTTGAAACGTACACACATCGTAGAAAGTACCTCGAGCTACCATGCCTGTGAGTTTGGTTAGCCAACTACAAATATCTCGGAGACATCGATCTCATTGTGCATTGGTGGTTCAATTCACCCGGCCACAGCTAATCGTCCTTTAGAAAATCGTATAAAATCTACCCTTTGACTTGTCGTTTTGAAACTTACACACATCGTAGAAAGTACCTTGATCTACCATGCCTGTGATTTTGGTGAACCTACTACAAATATCACGGAGACGGTGATCTCATTGTGCATTGTCGGTACAGCGATCAGCATACGCGTGCTGTATAACTATAAATTACGTACAATCGTGTTTTAAAAAATTCCAAAAATCTTATAAAATCAACCCTTTGACCTGTCGTTTTGAAACTTACACACATCGTAGAAAGTAATACGGTCTACCATACCCGTAAATTTAGTTAGCCTACTACAAATATCAAGGAGACGGTGACCACATTGTGCATTGTCGGTCTACCCCGGGAGTCACCCGGAAAACCCAATACTTGCTTAAAAAAAATATATAAAATCAACCCTTTGACCTGTCGTTTTGAAACTTACATACATCGTAGAAAGTACCTCGAGCTACCATGCCTGTGATTTTGGTGAACCTACTACAAATATCGCGGAGACAGTGATCTCATTGTGCATTGTCGGTACAGCGATCAGCATACGCGTGCTGTATAACTTTAAATGACGTAAAATCGTGTTTTAAAAAATCCCAAAAATCTTATAAAATCACCCCTTTGACCTGTCGTTTTGAAACTTACACACATCGTAAAAAACACCTCGAGCTGACATGCCTGCGATATTGGTGAACCTACTACAAATATCACGGGGACGGTGATCTCATTGTGCATTGTCGGTACAGCAATCAGCATACGCGTGCTGTATAACTATAAATTAGGTACAATCATGTTTTCAAAAATTTCCAAAAATCGTATAAAATCAACCCTTTGACTGATCGTTTTAAAACTTACACACATCGTAGAAAGTAATACGGTCTACCATACCCGTGAATTTAGTTAGCCTACTACAAATATCAAGGAGACGGTGACCACATTGTGCATTGTCGGTGTACCCCGGGACTCACCCGGCAAACCTAATACTTGCTTAAAAAAAATATATAAAATCAACCCTTTGACCGATCGTTTTGAAACGTACACACATCGTAGAAAGTACCTCGAGCTACCAAGCCTGTGAGTTTGGTTAGCCAACTACAAATATCTCGGAGACAGCGATCTCATTGTGCATTGGTGGTTCAATTCACCCGGCCACAGCTAATCGCCCTTTAGAAAATCGTATAAAATCAACCCTTTGACTTGTCGTTTTGAAACTTACACACATTGTAGAGAATACCTCGAGCTACCATGCCTGTGATTTTGGTGAACCTACTACAAAATATATTACGGAGACGGTGACCACATTGTGCATTCTCGGTCGACCCCGGGACTCACCCAGCAAACCCAATACTTGCTTAAAAAAAATATATAAAATCAACCCTTTGACCTGTCGTTTTGAAACTTACACACATCGTAGAAAGTACCTTGATCTACCATGCCTGTGATTTTGGTGAACCTACTACAAATATCACGGAGACGGTGATCTCATTGTGCATTGTCGGTACAGCGATCAGCATACGCGTGCTGTATAACTATAAATTACGTACAATCGTGTTTTCAAAAATTTCCAAAAATCGTATAAAATCAACCCTTTGACTGATCGTTTTAAAACTTACACACATCGTAGAAAGTAATACGGTCTACCATACCCATGAATTTGGTTAGCCTACTACAAATATCAAGGAGACGGTGACCACATTGTGCATTATCGGTCTACCCCGGGACTCACCCGGCAAACCCAATACTTGCTTAAAAAACATATATAAAATCAACCCTCTGACCGATCGTTTTGAAACGTACACACATCGTAGAAAGTACCTCGAGCTACCATGCCTGTGAGTTTGGTTAGCCAACTACAAATATCTCGGAGACATCGATCTCATTGTGCATTGGTGGTTCAATTCACCCGGCCACAGCTAATCGTCCTTTAGAAAATCGTATAAAATCTACCCTTTGACTTGTCGTTTTGAAACTTACACACATCGTAGAAAGTACCTTGATCTACCATGCCTGTGATTTTGGTGAACCTACTACAAATATCACGGAGACGGTGATCTCATTGTGCATTGTCGGTACAGCGATCAGCATACGCGTGCTGTATAACTATAAATTACGTACAATCGTGTTTTAAAAAATTCCAAAAATCTTATAAAATCAACCCTTTGACCTGTCGTTTTGAAACTTACACACATCGTAGAAAGTAATACGGTCTACCATACCCGTAAATTTAGTTAGCCTACTACAAATATCAAGGAGACGGTGACCACATTGTGCATTGTCGGTCTACCCCGGGAGTCACCCGGAAAA
Organism: Metopolophium dirhodum; assembly: GCF_019925205.1. Taxonomy (NCBI): domain Eukaryota; kingdom Metazoa; phylum Arthropoda; class Insecta; order Hemiptera; family Aphididae; genus Metopolophium; species Metopolophium dirhodum. The sequence continues at coordinate 142,144,664 of NC_083560.1, forward strand.
CCCAATACTTGCTTAAAAAAAATATATAAAATCAACCCTTTGACCTGTCGTTTTGAAACTTACATACATCGTAGAAAGTACCTCGAGCTACCATGCCTGTGATTTTGGTGAACCTACTACAAATATCGCGGAGACAGTGATCTCATTGTGCATTGTCGGTACAGCAATCAGCATACGCGTGCTGTATAACTATAAATTAGGTACAATCATGTTTTCAAAAATTTCCAAAAATCGTATAAAATCAACCCTTTGACTGATCGTTTTAAAACTTACACACATCGTAGAAAGTAATACGGTCTACCATACCCGTGAATTTAGTTAGCCTACTACAAATATCAAGGAGACGGTGACCACATTGTGCATTGTCGGTGTACCCCGGGACTCACCCGGCAAACCTAATACTTGCTTAAAAAAAATATATAAAATCAACCCTTTGACCGATCGTTTTGAAACGTACACACATCGTAGAAAGTACCTCGAGCTACCAAGCCTGTGAGTTTGGTTAGCCAACTACAAATATCTCGGAGACAGCGATCTCATTGTGCATTGGTGGTTCAATTCACCCGGCCACAGCTAATCGCCCTTTAGAAAATCGTATAAAATCAACCCTTTGACTTGTCGTTTTGAAACTTACATACATCGTAGAAAGTACCTCGAGCTACCATGCCTGTGATGTTGGTGAACCTACTACAAATATCGCGGAGACAGTGATCTCATTGTGCATTGTCGGTACAGCGATCAGCATACGCGTGCTGTATAACTTTAAATAACGTACAATCGTGTTTTAAAAAATTCCAAAAATCTTATAAAATCACCCCTTTGACCTGTCGTTTTGAAACTTACACACATCGTAGAAAGTACCTCGAGCTACAATGCCTGTGATTTTGGTGAACCTACTACAAATATCACGGCGATGGTGATCTCATTGTGCATTGTCGGTACAGCGATCAGCATACACGTGCTGTATAACTATAAATTACGTACAATCGTGTTTTCAAAAATTTCCAAAAATCGTATAAAATCAACCCTTTGACTGATCGTTTTAAAACTTACACACATCGTAGAAAGTAATACGGTCTACCATACCCATGAATTTGGTTAGCCTACTACAAATATCAAGGAGACGGTGACCACATTGTGCATTATCGGTCTACCCCGGGACTCACCCGGCAAACCCAATACTTGCTTAAAAAACATATATAAAATCAACCCTCTGACCGATCGTTTTGAAACGTACACACATCGTAGAAAGTACCTCGAGCTACCATGCCTGTGAGTTTGGTTAGCCAACTACAAATATCTCGGAGACATCGATCTCATTGTGCATTGGTGGTTCAATTCACCCGGCCACAGCTAATCGTCCTTTAGAAAATCGTATAAAATCTACCCTTTGACTTGTCGTTTTGAAACTTACACACATCGTAGAAAGTACCTTGATCTACCATGCCTGTGATTTTGGTGAACCTACTACAAATATCACGGAGACGGTGATCTCATTGTGCATTGTCGGTACAGCGATCAGCATACGCGTGCTGTATAACTATAAATTACGTACAATCGTGTTTTAAAAAATTCCAAAAATCTTATAAAATCAACCCTTTGACCTGTCGTTTTGAAACTTACACACATCGTAGAAAGTAATACGGTCTACCATACCCGTAAATTTAGTTAGCCTACTACAAATATCAAGGAGACGGTGACCACATTGTGCATTGTCGGTCTACCCCGGGAGTCACCCGGAAAACCCAATACTTGCTTAAAAAAAATATATAAAATCAACCCTTTGACCTGTCGTTTTGAAACTTACATACATCGTAGAAAGTACCTCGAGCTACCATGCCTGTGATTTTGGTGAACCTACTACAAATATCGCGGAGACAGTGATCTCATTGTGCATTGTCGGTACAGCGATCAGCATACGCGTGCTGTATAACTTTAAATGACGTAAAATCGTGTTTTAAAAAATCCCAAAAATCTTATAAAATCACCCCTTTGACCTGTCGTTTTGAAACTTACACACATCGTAAAAAACACCTCGAGCTGACATGCCTGTGATATTGGTGAACCTACTACAAATATCACGGGGACGGTGATCTCATTGTGCATTGTCGGTACAGCAATCAGCATACGCGTGCTGTATAACTATAAATTAGGTACAATCATGTTTTCAAAAATTTCCAAAAATCGTATAAAATCAACCCTTTGACTGATCGTTTTAAAACTTACACACATCGTAGAAAGTAATACGGTCTACCATACCCGTGAATTTAGTTAGCCTACTACAAATATCAAGGAGACGGTGACCACATTGTGCATTGTCGGTGTACCCCGGGACTCACCCGGCAAACCTAATACTTGCTTAAAAAAAATATATAAAATCAACCCTTTGACCGATCGTTTTGAAACGTACACACATCGTAGAAAGTACCTCGAGCTACCAAGCCTGTGAGTTTGGTTAGCCAACTACAAATATCTCGGAGACAGCGATCTCATTGTGCATTGGTGGTTCAATTCACCCGGCCACAGCTAATCGCCCTTTAGAAAATCGTATAAAATCAACCCTTTGACTTGTCGTTTTGAAACTTACATACATCGTAGAAAGTACCTCGAGCTACCATGCCTGTGATGTTGGTGAACCTACTACAAATATCGCGGAGACAGTGATCTCATTGTGCATTGTCGGTACAGCGATCAGCATACGCGTGCTGTATAACTTTAAATAACGTACAATCGTGTTTTAAAAAATTCCAAAAATCTTATAAAATCACCCCTTTGACCTGTCGTTTTGAAACTTACACACATCGTAGAAAGTACCTCGAGCTACAATGCCTGTGATTTTGGTGAACCTACTACAAATATCACGGAGACGGTGATCTCATTGTGCATTGTCGGTACAGCGATCAGCATACGCGTGCTGTATAACTATAAATTACGTACAATCGTGTTTTAAAAAATTCCAAAAATCTTATAAAATCAACCCTTTGACCTGTCGTTTTGAAACTTACGCACATCGTAGAAAGTAATACGGTCTACCATACCCGTAAATTTAGTTAGCCTACTACAAATATCAAGGAGACGGTGACCACATTGTGCATTGTCGGTCTACCCCGGGAGTCACCCGGAAAACCCAATACTTGCTTAAAAAAAATATATAAAATCAACCCTTTGACCTGTCGTTTTGAAACTTACATACATCGTAGAAAGTACCTCGAGCTACCATGCCTGTGATTTTGGTGAACCTACTACAAATATCGCGGAGACAGTGATCTCATTGTGCATTGTCGGTACAGCGATCAGCATACGCGTGCTGTATAACTTTAAATGACGTAAAATCGTGTTTTAAAAAATCCCAAAAATCTTATAAAATCACCCCTTTGACCTGTCGTTTTGAAACTTACACACATCGTAAAAAACACCTCGAGCTGACATGCCTGTGATATTGGTGAACCTACTACAAATATCACGGGGACGGTGATCTCATTGTGCATTGTCGGTACAGCAATCAGCATACGCGTGCTGTATAACTATAAATTAGGTACAATCATGTTTTCAAAAATTTCCAAAAATCGTATAAAATCAACCCTTTGACTGATCGTTTTAAAACTTACACACATCGTAGAAAGTAATACGGTCTACCATACCCGTGAATTTAGTTAGCCTACTACAAATATCAAGGAGACGGTGACCACATTGTGCATTGTCGGTGTACCCCGGGACTCACCCGGCAAACCTAATACTTGCTTAAAAAAAATATATAAAATCAACCCTTTGACCGATCGTTTTGAAACGTACACACATCGTAGAAAGTACCTCGAGCTACCAAGCCTGTGAGTTTGGTTAGCCAACTACAAATATCTCGGAGACAGCGATCTCATTGTGCATTGGTGGTTCAATTCACCCGGCCACAGCTAATCGCCCTTTAGAAAATCGTATAAAATCAACCCTTTGACTTGTCGTTTTGAAACTTACATACATCGTAGAAAGTACCTCGAGCTACCATGCCTGTGATGTTGGTGAACCTACTACAAATATCGCGGAGACAGTGATCTCATTGTGCATTGTCGGTACAGCGATCAGCATACGCGTGCTGTATAACTTTAAATAACGTACAATCGTGTTTTAAAAAATTCCAAAAATCTTATAAAATCACCCCTTTGACCTGTCGTTTTGAAACTTACACACATCGTAGAAAGTACCTCGAGCTACAATGCCTGTGATTTTGGTGAACCTACTACAAATATCACGGAGATGGTGATCTCATTGTGCATTGTCGGTACAGCGATCAGCATACACGTGCTGTATAACTATAAATTACGTACAATCGTGTTTTCAAAAATTTCCAAAAATCGTATAAAATCAACCCTTTGACTGATCGTTTTAAAACTTACACACATCGTAGAAAGTAATACGGTCTACCATACCCATGAATTTGGTTAGCCTACTACAAATATCAAGGAGACGGTGACCACATTGTGCATTATCGGTCTACCCCGGGACTCACCCGGCAAACCCAATACTTGCTTAAAAAACATATATAAAATCAACCCTCTGACCGATCGTTTTGAAACGTACACACATCGTAGAAAGTACCTCGAGCTACCATGCCTGTGAGTTTGGTTAGCCAACTACAAATATCTCGGAGACATCGATCTCATTGTGCATTGGTGGTTCAATTCACCCGGCCACAGCTAATCGTCCTTTAGAAAATCGTATAAAATCTACCCTTTGACTTGTCGTTTTGAAACTTACACACATCGTAGAAAGTACCTTGATCTACCATGCCTGTGATTTTGGTGAACCTACTACAAATATCACGGAGACGGTGATCTCATTGTGCATTGTCGGTACAGCGATCAGCATACGCGTGCTGTATAACTATAAATTACGTACAATCGTGTTTTAAAAAATTCCAAAAATCTTATAAAATCAACCCTTTGACCTGTCGTTTTGAAACTTACACACATCGTAAAAAACACCTCGAGCTGACATGCCTGTGATTTTGGTGAACCTACTACAAATATCACGGAGACGGTGATCTCATTGTGCATTGTCGGTACAGCGATCAGCATACGCGTGCTGTATAACTATAAATTACGTACAATCGTGTTTTCAAAAATTTCCAAAAATCGTATAAAATCAACCCTTTGACTGATCATTTTAAAACTTACACACATCGTAGAAAGTAATACGGTCTACCATACCCGTGAATTTAGTTAGCCTACTACAAATATCAAGGAGACGGTGACCACATTGTGCATTGTCGGTCTACCCCGGGACTCACCCGTCAAACCCAATACTTGCTTAAAAAAAATATATAAAATCAACCCTTTGACCGATCGTTTTGAAACGTACACACATCGTAGAAAGTACCTCGAGCTACCAAGCCTGTGAGTTTGGTTAGCCAACTACAAATATCTCGGAGACAGCGATCTCATTGTGCATTGGTGGTTCAATTCACCCGGCCACAGCTAATCGCCCTTTAGAAAATCGTATAAAATCAACCCTTTGACTTGTCGTTTTGAAACTTACACACATTGTAGAGAATACCTCGAGCTACCATGCCTGTGATTTTGGTGAACCTACTACAAATATCACGGAGACGGTGATCTCATTGTGCATTGTCGGTACAGCGATCAGCATACGCGTGCTGTATAACTATAAATTACGTACAATCGTGTTTTAAAAAATTCCAAAAATCTTATCAAATCAACCCTTTGACCTGTCGTTTTGAAACTTACACACATCGTAAAAAACACCTCGAGCTGTTATGCCTGTGATTTTGGTGAACCTACTACAAATATCACGGAGACGGTGACCTCATTGTGCATTGTCGGTACAGCGATCAGCATACGCGTGCTGTATAACTATAAATTACGTACAATCGTGTTTTAAAAAATTTCCAAAAATCGTATAAAATCAACCCTTTGACTTGTCGTTTTGAAACTTACACACATCGTAGAAAGTAAAACGGTCTACCATACCCGTAAATTTAGTTAGCCTACTACAAATATCAAGGAGACGGTGACCACATTGTGCATTGTCGGTCTACCCCGGGACTCACCCGGCAAACCCAATACATGCTTAAAAAAAATATATAAAATCAACCCTTTGACCTGCCGTTTTGAAACTTACATACATCGTAGAAAGTACCTCGAGCTACCATGCCTGTGATGTTGGTGAACCTACTACAAATATCGCGGAGACAGTGATCTCATTGTGCATTGTCGGTACAGCGATCAGCATACGCGTGCTGTATAACTTTAAATAACGTACAATCGTGTTTTAAAAAATTCCAAAAATCTTATAAAATCACCCCTTTGACCTGTCGTTTTGAAACTTACACACATCGTAGAAAGTACCTCGAGCTACAATGCCTGTGATTTTGGTGAACCTACTACAAATATCACGGAGATGGTGATCTCATTGTGCATTGTCGGTACAGCGATCAGCATACGCGTGCTGTATAACTATAAATTACGTACAATCGTGTTTTCAAAAATTTCCAAAAATCGTATAAAATCAACCCTTTGACTGATCGTTTTAAAACTTACACACATCGTAGAAAGTAATACGGTCTACCATACCCATGAATTTGGTTAGCCTACTACAAATATCAAGGAGACGGTGACCACATTGTGCATTATCGGTCTACCCCGGGACTCACCCGGCAAACCCAATACTTGCTTAAAAAACATATATAAAATCAACCCTCTGACCGATCGTTTTGAAACGTACACACATCGTAGAAAGTACCTCGAGCTACCATGCCTGTGAGTTTGGTTAGCCAACTACAAATATCTCGGAGACATCGATCTCATTGTGCATTGGTGGTTCAATTCACCCGGCCACAGCTAATCGTCCTTTAGAAAATCGTATAAAATCTACCCTTTGACTTGTCGTTTTGAAACTTACACACATCGTAGAAAGTACCTTGATCTACCATGCCTGTGATTTTGGTGAACCTACTACAAATATCACGGAGACGGTGATCTCATTGTGCATTGTCGGTACAGCGATCAGCATACGCGTGCTGTATAACTATAAATTACGTACAATCGTGTTTTAAAAAATTCCAAAAATCTTATCAAATCAACCCTTTGACCTGTCGTTTTGAAACTTACACACATCGTAAAAAACACCTCGAGCTGTTATGCCTGTGATTTTGGTGAACCTACTACAAATATCACGGAGACGGTGATCTCATTGTGCATTGTCGGTACAGCGATCAGCATACGCGTGCTGTATAACTATAAATTACGTACAATCGTGTTTTAAAAAATCCCAAAAATCTTATAAAATCACCCCTTTGACCTGTCGTTTTGAAACTTACACACATCGTAAAAAACACCTCGAGCTGACATGCCTGTGATATTGGTGAACCTACTACAAATATCACGGGGACGGTGATCTCATTGTGCATTGTCGGTACAGCAATCAGCATACGCGTGCTGTATAACTATAAATTAGGTACAATCATGTTTTCAAAAATTTCCAAAAATCGTATAAAATCAACCCTTTGACTGATCGTTTTAAAACTTACACACATCGTAGAAAGTAATACGGTCTACCATACCCGTGAATTTAGTTAGCCTACTACAAATATCAAGGAGACGGTGACCACATTGTGCATTGTCGGTGTACCCCGGGACTCACCCGGCAAACCTAATACTTGCTTAAAAAAAATATATAAAATCAACCCTTTGACCGATCGTTTTGAAACATACACACATCGTAGAAAGTACCTCGAGCTACCAAGGCTGTGAGTTTGGTTAGCCAACTACAAATATCTCGGAGACAGCGATCTCATTGTGCATTGGTGGTTCAATTCACCCGGCCACAGCTAATCGCCCTTTAGAAAATCGTATAAAATCAACCCTTTGACTTGTCGTTTTGAAACTTACACACATTGTAGAGAGTTCCTCGAGCTACCATGCCTGTGATTTTGGTGAACCTACTACAAATATCAAGGAGACGGTGACCACATTGTGCATTGTCGGTCTACCCCGGGACTCACCCGGCAAACCCAATACTTGCTTAAAAAAAATATATAAAATCAACCCTTTGACCTGTCGTTTTGAAACTTACATACATCGTAGAAAGTACCTCGAGCTACCATGCCTGTGATTTTGGTGAACCTACTACAAATATCACGGAGATGGTGATCTCATTGTGCATTGTCGGTACAGCGATCAGCATACGCGTGCTGTATAACTATAAATTACGTACAATCGTGTTTTCAAAAAATTCCAAAAATCTTATAAAATCACCCCTTTGACTGATCCTTTTAAAACTTACACACATCGTAGAAAGTACCTCGAGCTACAATGCCTGTGATTTTGGTGAACCTACTACAAATATCACGGAGATGGTGATCTCATTGTGCATTGTCGGTACAGCGATCAGCATACGCGTGCTGTATAACTATAAATTACGTACAATCGTGTTTTCAAAAATTTCCAAAAATCGTATAAAATCAACCCTTTGACTGATCGTTTTAAAACTTACACACATCGTAGAAAGTAATACGGTCTACCATACCCATGAATTTGGTTAGCCTACTACAAATATCAAGGAGACGGTGACCACATTGTGCATTATCGGTCTACCCCGGGACTCACCCGGCAAACCCAATACTTGCTTAAAAAACATATATAAAATCAACCCTCTGACCGATCGTTTTGAAACGTACACACATCGTAGAAAGTACCTCGAGCTACCATGCCTGTGAGTTTGGTTAGCCAACTACAAATATCTCGGAGACATCGATCTCATTGTGCATTGGTGGTTCAATTCACCCGGCCACAGCTAATCGTCCTTTAGAAAATCGTATAAAATCAACCCTTTGACTTGTCGTTTTGAAACTTACACACATCGTAGAAAGTACCTTGATCTACCATGCCTGTGATTTTGGTGAACCTACTACAAATATCACGGAGACGGTGATCTCATTGTGCATTGTCGGTACAGCGATCAGCATACGCGTGCTGTATAACTATAAATTACGTACAATCGTGTTTTAAAAAATTCCAAAAATCTTATCAAATCAACCCTTTGACCTGTCGTTTTGAAACTTACACACATCGTAGAAAGTACCTTGATCTACCATGCCTGTGATTTTGGTGAACCTACTACAAATATCACGGAGACGGTGATCTCATTGTGCATTGTCGGTACAGCGATCAGCATACGCGTGCTGTATAACTATAAATTACGTACAATCGTGTTTTAAAAAATTCCAAAAATCTTATAAAATCAACCCTTTGACCTGTCGTTTTGAAACTTACACACATCGTAGAAAGTAATACGGTCTACCATACCCGTAAATTTAGTTAGCCTACTACAAATATCAAGGAGACGGTGACCACATTGTGCATTGTCGGTCTACCCCGGGAGTCACCCGGCAAACCCAATACTTGCTTAAAAAAAATATATAAAATCAACCCTTTGACCTGTCGTTTTGAAACTTACATACATCGTAGAAAGTACCTCGAGCTACCATGCCTGTGATTTTGGTGAACCTACTACAAATATCGCGGAGACAGTGATCTCATTGTGCATTGTCGGTACAGCGATCAGCATACGCGTGCTGTATAACTTTAAATGACGTAAAATCGTGTTTTAAAAAATCCCAAAAATCTTATAAAATCACCCCTTTGACCTGTCGTTTTGAAACTTACACACATCGTAAAAAACACCTCGAGCTGACATGCCTGTGATATTGGTGAACCTACTACAAATATCACGGGGACGGTGATCTCATTGTGCATTGTCGGTACAGCAATCAGCATACGCGTGCTGTATAACTATAAATTAGGTACAATCATGTTTTCAAAAATTTCCAAAAATCGTTTAAAATCAACCCTTTGACTTGTCGTTTTGAAACTCTCACACATCGTAGAAAGTACCTTGATCTACCATGCCTGTGATTTTGGTGAACCTACTACAAATATCACGGAGACGGTGATCTCATTGTGCATTGTCGGTACAGCGATCAGCATACGCGTGCTGTATAACTATAAATTACGTACAATCGTGTTTTAAAAAATTCCAAAAATCTTATAAAATCAACCCTTTGACCTGTCGTTTTGAAACTTACACACATCGTAGAAAGTAATACGGTCTACCATACCCGTAAATTTAGTTAGCCTACTACAAATATCAAGGAGACGGTGACCACATGGTGCATTGTCGGTCTACCCCGGGACTCACCCGGCAAACCCAATACTTGCTTAAAAAAAATATATAAAATCAACCCTTTGACCTGTCGTTTTGAAACTTACATACATCGTAGAAAGTACCTCGAGCTACCATGCCTGTGATTTTGGTGAACCTACTACAAATATCGCGGAGACAGTGATCTCATTGTGCATTGTCGGTACAGCGATCAGCATACGCGTGCTGTATAACTATAAATTAGGTACAATCATGTTTTCAAAAATTTCCAAAAATCGTATAAAATCAACCCTTTGACTGATCGTTTTAAAACTTACACACATCGTAGAAAGTAATACGGTCTACCATACCCGTGAATTTAGTTAGCCTACTACAAATATCAAGGAGACGGTGACCACATTGTGCATTGTCGGTGTACCCCGGGACTCACCCGGCAAACCTAATACTTGCTTAAAAAAAATATATAAAATCAACCCTTTGACCGATCGTTTTAAAACGTACACACATCGTAGAAAGTACCTCGAGCTACCAAGCCTGTGAGTTTGGTTAGCCAACTACAAATATCTCGGAGACAGCGATCTCATTGTGCATTGGTGGTTCAATTCACCCGGCCACAGCTAATCGCCCTTTAGAAAATCGTATAAAATCAACCCTTTGACTTGTCGTTTTGAAACTTACACACATTGTAGAGAGTACCTCGAGCTACCATGCCTGTGATTTTGGTGAACCTACTACAAATATCAAGGAGACGGTGACCACATTGTACATTGTCGGTCTACCCCGGGACTCACCCGGCAAACCCAATACTTGCTTAAAAAAAATATATAAAATCAACCCTTTGACCTGTCGTTTTGAAACTTACATACATCGTAGAAAGTACCTCGAGCTACCATGCCTGTGATTTTGGTGAACCTACTACAAATATCACGGAGATGGTGATCTTATTGTGCATTGTCGGTACAGCGATCAGCATACGCGTGCTGTATAACTATAAATTACGTACAATCGTGTTTTCAAAAAATTCCAAAAATCTTATAAAATCACCCCTTTGACTGATCGTTTTAAAACTTACACACATCGTAGAAAGTACCTCGAGCTACAATGCCTGTGATTTTGGTGAACCTACTACAAATATCACGGAGATGGTGATCTCATTGTGCATTGTCGGTACAGCGATCAGCATACGCGTGCTGTATAACTATAAATTACGTACAATCGTGTTTTCAAACATTTCCAAAAATCGTATAAAATCAACCCTTTGATTGATCGTTTTAAAACTTACACACATCGTAGAAAGTAATACGGTCTACCATACCCATGAATTTGGTTAGCCTACTACAAATATCAAGGAGACGGTGACCACATTGTGCATTATCGGTCTACCCCGGGACTCACCCGGCAAACCCAATACTTGCTTAAAAAACATATATAAAATCAACCCTCTGACCGATCGTTTTGAAACGTACACACATCGTAGAAAGTACCTCGAGCTACCATGCCTGTGAGTTTGGTTAGCCAACTACAAATATCTCGGAGACATCGATCTCATTGTGCATTGGTGGTTCAATTCACCCGGCCACAGCTAATCGTCCTTTAGAAAATCGTATAAAATCAACCCTTTGACTTGTCGTTTTGAAACTTACACACATCGTAGAAAGTACCTTGATCTACCAAGCCTGTGATTTTGGTGAACCTACTACAAATATCACGGAGACGGTGATCTCATTGTGCATTGTCGGTACAGCGATCAGCATACGCGTGCTGTATAACTATAAATTACGTACAATCGTGTTTTAAAAAATTCCAAAAATCTTATAAAATCAACCCTTTGACCTGTCGTTTTGAAACTTACACACATCGTAAAAAACACCTCGAGCTGACATGCCTGTGATTTTGGTGAACCTACTACAAATATCACGGAGACGGTGATCTCATTGTGCATTGTCGGTACAGCGATCAGCATACGCGTGCTGTATAACAATAAATTACGTACAATCGTGTTTTCAAAAATTTCCAAAAATCGTATAAAATCAACCCTTTGACTGATCGTTTTAAAACTTACACACATCGTAGAAAGTAATACGGTCTACCATACCCATGAATTTGGTTAGCCTACTACAAATATCAAGGAGACGGTGACCACATTGTGCATTATCGGTCTACCCCGGGACTCACCCGGCAAACCCAATACTTGCTTAAAAAACATATATAAAATCAACCCTCTGACCGATCGTTTTGAAACGTACACACATCGTAGAAAGTACCTTGATCTACCATGCCTGTGATTTTGGTGAACCTACTACAAATATCACGGAGACGGTGATCTCATTGTGCATTGTCGGTACAGCGATCAGCATACGCGTGCTGTATAACTATAAATTACGTACAATCGTGTTTTAAAAAATTCCAAAAATCTTATAAAATCAACCCTTTGACCTGTCGTTTTGAAACTTACACACATCGTAGAAAGTAATACGGTCTACCATACCCGTGAATTTAGTTAGCCTACTACAAATATCAAGGAGACGGTGACCACATTGTGCATTGTCGGTCTACCCCGGGACTCACCCGGCAAACCCAATACTTGCTTAAAAAAAATATATAAAATCAACCCTTTGACCTGTCGTTTTGAAACTTACATACATCGTAGAAAGTACCTTGATCTACCATGCCTGTGATTTTGGTGAACCTTCTACAAATATCACGGAGACGGTGATCTCATTGTGCATTGTCGGTACAGCGATCAGCATACGCGTGCTGTATAACTATAAATTACGTAAAATCGTGTTTTAAAAAATTCCAAAAATCTTATAAAATCAACCCTTTGACCTGTCGTTTTGAAACTTACACACATCGTAAAAAACACCTCGAGCTGACATGCCTGTGATTTTGGTGAACCTACTACAAATATCACGGAGACGGTGATCTCATTGTGCATTGTCGGTACAGCGATCAGCATACGCGTGCTGTATAACTATAAATTACGTACAATCGTGTTTTCAAAAATTTCCAAAAATCGTATAAAATCAACCCTTTGACTGATCATTTTAAAACTTACACACATCGTAGAAAGTAATACGGTCTACCATACCCGTGAATTTAGTTAGCCTACTACAAATATCAAGGAGACGGTGACCACATTGTGCATTGTCGGTCTACCCCGGGACTCACCCGGCAAACCTAATACTTGCTTAAAAAAAATATATAAAATCAACCCTTTGACCGATCGTTTTGAAACGTACACACATCGTAGAAAGTAATACGGTCTACCATACCCGTGAATTTAGTTAGCCTACTACAAATATCAAGGAGACGGTGACCACATTGTGCATTGTCGGTCTACCCCGGGACTCACCCAGGAAACCCAATACTTGCTTAAAAAAAATATATAAAATCAACCCTTTGACCTGTCGTTTTGAAACTTACATACATCGTAGAAAGTACCTCGAGCTACTATGCCTGTGATTTTGGTGAACCTACTACAAATATCGCGGAGACGGTGATCTCATTGTGCATTGGTGGTTCAATTCACCCGGCCACAGCTAATCGCCCTTTAGAAAATCGTATAAAATCAACCCTTTGACTTGTCGTTTTGAAACTTACACACATTGTAGAGAGTACCTCGAGCTACCATGCCTGTGATTTTGGTGAACCTACTACAAAATATATTACGGAGACGGTGACCACATTGTGCATTCTCGGTCTACCCCGGGACTCACCCAGCAAACCCAATACTTGCTTAAAAAAAATATATAAAATCAACCCTTTGACCTGTCGTTTTGAAACTTACACACATCGTAGAAAGTACCTTGATCTACCATGCCTGTGATTTTGGTGAACCTACTACAAATATCACGGAGACAGTGATCCCATTGTGCATTGTCGGTACAGCGATCAGCATACGCGTGCTGTATAACTATAAATTACGTACAATCGTGTTTTAAAAAATTCCAAAAATCTTATAAAATCAACCCTTTGACCTGTCGTTTTGAAACTTACACACATCGTAGAAAGTAATACGGTCTACCATACCCGTAAATTTAGTTAGCCTACTACAAATATCAAGGAGACGGTGACCACATTGTGCATTGTCGGTCTACCCCGGGACTCACCCGGCAAACCTAATACTTGCTTAAAAAACATATATAAAATCAACCCTTAAACCGATCGTTTTGAAACGTACACACATCGTAGAAAGTACCTCGAGCTACCATGCCTGTGAGTTTGGTTAGCCAACTACAAATATCTCGGAGACAGCGATCTCATTGTGCATTGGTGGTTCAATTCACCCGGCCTCAGCTAATTGGCCTTTAGAAAATCGTATAAAATCAACCCTTTGACTTGTCGTTTTGAAACTTACACACATTGTAGAGAGTACGTCGAGCTACCATGCCTGTGATTTTGGTGAACCTACTACAAAATATATTACGGAGACGGTGACCACATTGTGCATTCTCGGTCTACCCCGGGACTCACCCAGCAAACCCAATACATGCTTAAAAAAAATATATAAAATCAACCCTTTGACTGATCATTATAAAACTTACACACATCGAAGAAAGTAATACGGTCTACCATACCCGTGAATTTAGTTAGCCTACTACAAATATCAAGGAGACGGTGACCACATTCTGCATTGTCGGTCTACCCCGGGACTCACCCGGCAAACCCAATACTTGCTTAAAAAAAATATATAAAACCAACCCTTTGACCTGTCGTTTTGAAACTTACATACATCGTAGAAAGTACCTCGAGCTACCATGCCTGTGATTTTAGTGAACCTACTACAAATATCGCGGAGACGGTGATCTCATTGTGCATTGTCGGTACAGCGATCAGCATACGCGTGCTGTATAACTTTAAATGACGTACAATCGTGTTTTAAAAAATCCCAAAAATCTTATAAAATCACCCCTTTGACCTGTCGTTTTGAAACTTACACACATCGTAGAAAGTACCTCGAGCTACAATGCCTGTGATTTTGGTGAACCTACTACAAATATCACGGAGACGGTGATCTCATTGTGCATTGTCAGTACAGCGATCAGCATACGCGTGCTGTATAACTATAAATTACGTACAATCGTGTTTTCAAAAATTTCCAAAAATCGTATAAAATCAACCCTTTGACTGATCATTTTAAAACTTACACACATCGTAGAAAGTAATACGGTCTACCATGCCCGTGAATTTAGTTAGCCTACTACAAATATCAAGGAGACGGTGACCACATTGTGCATTGTCGGTCTACCCCGGGACTCACCCGGCAAACCTAATACTTGCTTAAAAAAAATATATAAAATCAACCCTTTGACCGATCGTTTTAAAACTTACACACATCGTAGAAAGTAATACGGTCTACCATACCCGTGAATTTAGTTAGCCTACTACAAATATCAAGGGGACGGTGACCACATTGTGCATTGTCGGTCTACCCCGGGACTCACCCAGAAAACCCAATACTTGCTTAAAAAAAATATATAAAATCAACCCTTTGACCTGTCGTTTTGAAACTTACACACATCGTAGAAAGTACCTTGATCTACCATGCCTGTGATTTTGGTGAACCTACTACAAATATCACGGAGACGGTGATTTCATTGTGCATTGTCGGTACAGCGATCAGCATACGCGTGCTGTATAACTATAAATTACGTACAATCGTGTTTTAAAAAATTCCAAAAATCTTATAAAATCATCCCTTTGACCTGTCGTTTTGAAACTTACACACATCGTAAAAAACACCTCGAGCTGACATGCCTGTGATTTTGGTGAACCTACTACAAATATCACGGAGACGGTGATCTCATTGTGCATTGTCGGTACAGCGATCAGCATACGCGTGCTGTATAACTATAAATTACGTACAATCGTGTTTTCAAAAATTTCCGAAAATCGTATAAAATCAACCCTTTGACTGATCATTTTAAAACTTACACACATCGTAGAAAGTAATACGGTCTACCATACCCGTGAATTTAGTTAGCCTACTACAAATATCAAGGAGACGGTGACCACATTGTGCATTGTCGGTCTACCCCGGGACTCACCCGGCAAACCTAATACTTGCTTAAAAAAAATATACAAAATCAACCCTTTGACCGATCGTTTTGAAACGTACACACATCGTAGAAAGTACCTCGAGCTACTATGCCTGTGATTTTGGTGAACCTACTACAAATATCGCGGAGACGGTGATCTCATTGTGCATTCTCGGTCTACCCCGGGACTCACCCAGCAAACCCAATTCTTGCTTAAAAAAAATATATAAAATCAACCCTTTGACCTGTCGTTTTGAAACTTACACACATCGTAGAAAGTACCTTGATCTACCATGCCTGTGATTTTGGTGAACCTACTACAAATATCACGGAGACGGTGATCTCATTGTGCATTGTCGGTACAGCGATCAGCATACGCGTGCTGTATAACTATAAATTACGTAGAATCGTGTTTTAAAAAATTCCAAAAATCTTATAAAATCAACCCTTTGACCTGTCGTTTTGAAACTTACACACATCGTAGAAAGTAATACGGTCTACCATACCCGTAAATTTAGTTAGCCTACTACAAATATCAAGGAGACGGTGACCACATTGTGCATTGTCGGTCTACCCCGGGACTCACCCGGCAAACCCAATACTTGCTTAAAAAAAATATATAAAATCAACCCTTTGACCTGTCGTTTTGAAACTTACATACATCGTAGAAAGTACCTTGATCTACCATGCCTGTGATTTTGGTGAACCTACTACAAATATCACGGAGACGGTGATCTCATTGTGCATTGTCGGTACAGCGATCAGCATACGCGTGCTGTATAACTATAAATTACGTACAATCGTGTTTTAAAAAATTCCAAAAATCTTATAAAATCAACCCTTTGACCTGTCGTTTTGAAACTTACACACATCGTAAAAAACACCTCGAGCTGACATGCCTGTGATTTTGGTGAACCTACTACAAATATCACGGAGACGGTGATCTCATTGTGCATTTTCGGTACAGCGATCAGCATACGCGTGCTGTATAACTATAAATTACGTACAATCGTGTTTTCAAAAATTTCCAAAAATCGTATAAAATCAACCCTTTGACTGATCATTTTAAAACTTACACACATCGTAGAAAGTAATACGGTCTACCATACCCGTGAATTTAGTTAGCCTACTACAAATATCAAGGAGACGGTGACCACATTGTGCATTGTCGGTCTACCCCGGGACTCACCCGGCAAACCTAATACTTGCTTAAAAAAAATATATAAAATCAACCCTTTGACCGATCGTTTTGAAACGTACACACATCGTAGAAAGTAATACGGTCTACCATACCCGTGAATTTAGTTAGCCTACTACAAATATCAAGGAGACGGTGACCACATTGTGCATTGTCGGTCTACCCCGGGACTCACCAAGCAAACCCAATACTTGCTTAAAAAAAATATATAAAATCAACCCTTTGACCTGTCGTTTTGAAACTTACACACATCGTAGAAAGTACCTTGATCTACCATGCCTGTGATTTTGGTGAACCTACTACAAAATATATTACGGAGACGGTGACCACATTGTGCATTCTCGGTCTACCCCGGGACTCACCCAGCAAACCCAATACTTGCTTAAAAAAAATATATAAAATCAACCCTTTGACCTGTCGTTTTGAAACTTACACACATCGTAGAAAGTACCTTGATCTACCATGCCTGTGATTTTGGTGAACCTACTACAAATATCACGGAGACGGTGATCTCATTGTAAATTGTCGGTACAGTGATCACCATACGCGTGTTGTATAACTATAAATTACGTACAATCGTGTTTTAAAAAATTCCAAAAATCTTATAAAATCAACCCTTTGACCTGTCGTTTTGAAACTTACACACATCGTAAAAAACACCTCGAGCTGACATGCCTGTGATTTTGGTGAACCTACTACAAATATCACGGAGACGGTGATCTCATTGTGCATTGTCAGTACAGCGATCAGCATACGCGTGCTGTATAACTATAAATTACGTACAATCGTGTTTTAAAAAATTCCAAAAATCTTATAAAATCAACCCTTTGACCTGTCGTTTTGAAACTTACACACATCGTAAAAAACACCTCGAGCTGACATGCCTGTGATTTTGGTGAACCTACTACAAATATCACGGAGACGGTGATCTCATTGTGCATTGTCGGTACAGCGATCAGCATACGCGTGCTGTATAACTATAAATTACGTACAATCGTGTTTTAAAAAATTCCAAAAATCTTATAAAATCAACCCTTTGACCTGTCGTTTTGAAACTTACACACATCGTAAAAAACACCTCGAGCTGACATGCCTGTGATTTTGGTGAACCTACTACAAATATCACGGAGACGGTGATCTCATTGTGCATTTTCGGTACAGCGATCAGCATACGCGTGCTGTATAACTATAAATTACGTACAATCGTGTTTTCAAAAATTTCCAAAAATCGTATAAAATCAACCCTTTGACTGATCATTTTAAAACTTACACACATCGTAGAAAGTAATACGGTCTACCATACCCGTGAATTTAGTTAGCCTACTACAAATATCAAGGAGACGGTGACCACATTGTGCATTGTCGGTCTACCCCGGGACTCACCCGGCAAACCTAATACTTGCTTAAAAAAAATATATAAAATCAACCCTTTGACCGATCGTTTTGAAACGTACACACATCGTAGAAAGTAATACGGTCTACCATACCCGTGAATTTAGTTAGCCTACTACAAATATCAAGGAGACGGTGACCACATTGTGCATTGTCGGTCTACCCCGGGACTCACCAAGCAAACCCAATACTTGCTTAAAAAAAATATATAAAATCAACCCTTTGACCTGTCGTTTTGAAACTTACACACATCGTAGAAAGTACCTTGATCTACCATGCCTGTGATTTTGGTGAACCTACTACAAAATATATTACGGAGACGGTGACCACATTGTGCATTCTCGGTCTACCCCGGGACTCACCCAGCAAACCCAATACTTGCTTAAAAAAAATATATAAAATCAACCCTTTGACCTGTCGTTTTGAAACTTACACACATCGTAGAAAGTACCTTGATCTACCATGCCTGTGATTTTGGTGAACCTACTACAAATATCACGGAGACGGTGATCTCATTGTAAATTGTCGGTACAGTGATCACCATACGCGTGTTGTATAACTATAAATTACGTACAATCGTGTTTTAAAAAATTCCAAAAATCTTATAAAATCAACCCTTTGACCTGTCGTTTTGAAACTTACACACATCGTAAAAAACACCTCGAGCTGACATGCCTGTGATTTTGGTGAACCTACTACAAATATCACGGAGACGGTGATCTCATTGTGCATTGTCAGTACAGCGATCAGCATACGCGTGCTGTATAACTATAAATTACGTACAATCGTGTTTTAAAAAATTCCAAAAATCTTATAAAATCAACCCTTTGACCTGTCGTTTTGAAACTTACACACATCGTAAAAAACACCTCGAGCTGACATGCCTGTGATTTTGGTGAACCTACTACAAATATCACGGAGACGGTGATCTCATTGTGCATTGTCGGTACAGCGATCAGCATACGCGTGCTGTATAACTATAAATTACGTACAATCGTGTTTTAAAAAATTCCAAAAATCTTATAAAATCAACCCTTTGACCTGTCGTTTTGAAACTTACACACATCGTAAAAAACACCTCGAGCTGACATGCCTGTGATTTTGGTGAACCTACTACAAAATCACGGAGACGGTGATCTCATTGTGCATTGTCGGTACAGCGATCAGCATACGCGTGCTGTATAACTATAAATTACGTACAATCGTGTTTTCAAAAATTTCCAAAAATCGTATAAAATCAACCCTTTGACTGATCATTTTAAAACTTACACACATCGTAGAAAGTAATACGGTCTACCATACCCGTGAATTTAGTTAGCCTTCTACAAATATCAAGGAGACGGTGACCACATTGTGCATTGTCGGTCTACCCCGGGACTCACCCGGCAAACCTAATACTTGCTTAAAAAAAATATATAAAATCAACCCTTTGACCGATCGTTTTGAAACGTACACACATCGTAGAAAGTAATACGGTCTACCATACCCGTGAATTTAGTTAGCCTACTACAAATATCAAGGAGACGGTGACCACATTGTGCATTGTCGGTCTACCCCGGGACTCACCCAGGAAACCCAATACTTGCTTAAAAAAAATATATAAAATCAACCCTTTGACCTGTCGTTTTGAAACTTACATACATCGTAGAAAGTACCTCGAGCTACTATGCCTGTGATTTTGGTGAACCTACTACAAATATCGCGGAGACGGTGATCTCATTGTGCATTCTCGGTCTACCCCGGGACTCACCCAGCAAACCCAATTTCTGCTTAAAAAAAATATATAAAATCAACCCTTTGACCTGTCGTTTTGAAACTTACACACATCGTAGAAAGTACCTTGATCTACCATGCCTGTGATTTTGGTGAACCTACTACAAATATCACGGAGACGGTGATCTCATTGTGCATTGTCGGTACAGCGATCAGCATACGCGTGCTGTATAACTATAAATTACGTACAATCGTGTTTTAAAAAATTCCAAAAATCTTATAAAATCAACCCTTTGACCTGTCGTTTTGAAACTTACACACATCGTAGAAAGTAATACGGTCTACCATACCCGTAAATTTAGTTAGCCTACTACAAATATCAAGGAGACGGTGACCACATTGTGCATTGTCGGTCTACCCCGGGACTCACCCGGCAAACCCAATACTTGCTTAAAAAAAATATATAAAATCAACCCTTTGACCTGTCGTTTTGAAACTCACATACATCGTAGAAAGTACCTTGATCTACCATGCCTGTGATTTTGGTGAACCTACTACAAATATCACGGAGACGGTGATCTCATTGTGCATTGTCGGTACAGCGATCAGCATACGCGTGCTGTATAACTATAAATTACGTACAATCGTGTTTTAAAAAATTCCAAAAATCTTATAAAATCAACCCTTTGACCTGTCGTTTTGAAACTTACACACATCGTAAAAAACACCTCGAGCTGACATGCCTGTGATTTTGGTGAACCTACTACAAATATCACGGAGACGGTGATCTCATTGTGCATTGTCGGTACAGCGATCAGCATACGCGTGCTGTATAACTATAAATTACGTACAATCGTGTTTTCAAAAATTTCCAAAAATCGTATAAAATCAACCCTTTGACTGATCATTTTAAAACTTACACACATCGTAGAAAGTAATACGGTCTACCATACCCGTGAATTTAGTTAGCCTACTACAAATATCAAGGAGACGGTGACCACATTGTGCATTGTCGGTCTACCCCGGGACTCACCCGGCAAACCTAATACTTGCTTAAAAAAAATATATAAAATCAACCCTTTGACCGATCGTTTTGAAACGTACACACATCGTAGAAAGTAATACGGTCTACCATACCCGTGAATTTAGTTAGCCTACTACAAATATCAAGGAGACGGTGACCACATTGTGCATTGTCGGTCTACCCCGGGACTCACCCAGGAAACCCAATACTTGCTTAAAAAAAATATATAAAATCAACCCTTTGACCTGTCGTTTTGAAACTTACATACATCGTAGAAAGTACCTCGAGCTACTATGCCTGTGATTTTGGTGAACCTACTACAAATATCGCGGAGACGGTGATCTCATTGTGCATTGGTGGTTCAATTCACCCGGCCACAGCTAATCGCCCTTTAGAAAATCGTATAAAATCAACCCTTTGACTTGTCGTTTTGAAACTTACACACATTGTAGAGAGTACCTCGAGCTACCATGCCTGTGATTTTGGTGAACCTACTACAAAATATATTACGGAGACGGTGACCACATTGTGCATTCTCGGTCTACCCCGGGACTCGCCCAGCAAACCCAATACTTGCTTAAAAAAAATATATAAAATCAACCCTTTGACCTGTCGTTTTGAAACTTACACACATCGTAGAAAGTACCTTGATCTACCATGCCTGTGATTTTGGTGAACCTACTACAAAATATATTACGGAGACGGTGACCACATTGTGCATTCTCGGTCTACCCCGGGACTCACCAAGCAAACCCAATACTTGCTTAAAAAAAATATATAAAATCAACCCTTTGACCTGTCGTTTTGAAACTTACACACATCGTAGAAAGTACCTTGATCTACCATGCCTGTGATTTTGGTGAACCTACTACAAAATATATTACGGAGACGGTGACCACATTGTGCATTCTCGGTCTACCCCGGGACTCACCCAGCAAACCCATTACTTGCTTAAAAAAAATATATAAAATCAACCCTTAGACCTGTCGTTTTGAAACTTACACACATCGTAGAAAGTACCTTGATCTACCATGCCTGTGATTTTGGTGAACCTACTACAAATATCACGGAGACGGTGATCTCATTGTAAATTGTCGGTACAGTGATCACCATACGCGTGTTGTATAACTATAAATTACGTACAATCGTGTTTTAAAAAATTCCAAAAATCTTATAAAATCAACCCTTTGACCTGTCGTTTTGAAACTTACACACATCGTAAAAAACACCTCGAGCTGACATGCCTGTGATTTTGGTGAACCTACTACAAATATCACGGAGACGGTGATCTCATTGTGCATTGTCAGTACAGCGATCAGCATACGCGTGCTGTATAACTATAAATTACGTACAATCGTGTTTTAAAAAATTCCAAAAATCTTATAAAATCAACCCTTTGACCTGTCGTTTTGAAACTTACACACATCGTAAAAAACACCTCGAGCTGACATGCCTGTGATTTTGGTGAACCTACTACAAATATCACGGAGACGGTGATCTCATTGTGCATTGTCGGTACAGCGATCAGCATACGCGTGCTGTATAACTATAAATTACGTACAATCGTGTTTTCAAAAATTTCCAAAAATCGTATAAAATCAACCCTTTGACTGATCATTTTAAAACTTACACACATCGTAGAAAGTAATACGGTCTACCATGCCCGTGAATTTAGTTAGCCTACTACAAATATCAAGGAGACGGTGACCACATTGTGCATTGTCGGTCTACCCCGGGACTCACCCGGCAAACCTAATACTTGCTTAAAAAAAATATATAAAATCAACCCTTTGACCGATCGTTTTAAAACTTACACACATCGTAGAAAGTAATACGGTCTACCATACCCGTGAATTTAGTTAGCCTACTACAAATATCAAGGAGACGGTGACCACATTGTGCATTGTCGGTCTACCCCGGGACTCACCCAGCAAACCCAATACTTGCTTAAAAAAAATATATAAAATCAACCCTTAGACCGATCGTTTTGAAACGTACACACATCGTAGAAAGTACCTCGAGCTACCAAGCCTGTGAGTTTGGTTAGCCAACTACAAATATCTCGGAGACAGCGATCTCATTGTGCATTGGTGGTTCAATTCACCCGGCCACAGCTATTCGCCCTTTAGAAAATCGTATAAAATCAACCCTTTGACTGATCATTTTAAAACTTACACACATCGTAGAAAGTAATACGGTCTACCATACCCGTGAATTTAGTTAGCCTACTACAAATATCAAGGAGACGGTGACCACATTGTGCATTGTCGGTCTACCCCGGGACTCACCCAGCAAACCCAATACTTGCTTAAAAAAAATATATAAAATCAACCCTTTGACCTGTCGTTTTGAAACTTACACACATCGTAGAAAGTACCTTGATCTACCATGCCTGTGATTTTGGTGAACCTACAACAAATATCACGGAGACGGTGATCTCATTGTGCATTGTCGGTACAGCGATCAGCATACGCGTGCTGTATAACTATAAATTACGTACAATCGTGTTTTAAAAAATTCCAAAAATCTTATAAAATCAACCCTTTGACCTTTCGTTTTGAAACTTACACACATCGTAAAAAACACCTCGAGCTGACATGCCTGTGATTTTGGTGAACCTACTACAAATATCACGGAGACGGTGATCTCATTGTGCATTGTCGGTACAGCGATCAGCATACGCGTGCTGTATAACTATAAATTACGTACAATCGTGTTTTCAAAAATTTCCAAAAATCGTATAAAATCAACCCTTTGACTGATCATTTTAAAACTTACACACATCGTAGAAAGTAATACGGTCTACCATGCCCGTGAATTTAGTTAGCCTACTACAAATATCAAGGAGACGGTGACCACATTGTGCATTGTCGGTCTACCCCGGGACTCACCCGGCAAACCTAATACTTGCTTAAAAAAAATATATAAAATCAACCCTTTGACCGATCGTTTTGAAACGTACACACATCGTAGAAAGTACCTCGAGCTACCATGCCTGTGAGTTTGGTTAGCCAACTACAAATATCTCGGAGACAGCGATCTCATTGTGCATTGGTGGTTCAATTCACCCGGCCACAGCTATTCGCCCTTTAGAAAATCGTATAAAATCAACCCTTTGACTTGTCGTTTTGAAACTTACACACATTGTAGAGAGTACCTCGAGCTACCATGCCTGTGATTTTGGTGAACCTACTACAAAATATATTACGGAGACGGTGACCACATTGTGCATTCTCGGTCTACCCCGGGACTCACCCAGCAAACCCAATACTTGCTTAAAAAAAATATATAAAATCAACCCTTTGACCTGTCGTTTTGAAACTTACACACATCGTAAAAAACACCTCGATCTGACATGCCTGTGATTTTGGTGAACCTACTACAAATATCACGGAGACGGTGATCTCATTGTGCATTGTCAGTACAGCGATCAGCATACGCGTGCTGTATAACTATAAATTACGTACAATCGTGTTTTCAAAAATTTCCAAAAATCGTATAAAATCAACCCTTTGACTGATCATTTTAAAACTTACACACATCGTAGAAAGTAATACGGTCTACCATACCCGTGAATTTAGTTAGCCTACTACAAATATCAAGGAGACGGTGACCACATTGTGGATTGTCGGTCTACCCCGGGACTCACCCAGCAAACCTAATACTTGCTTAAAAAAAATATATAATATCAACCCTTTGACCTGTCGTTTTGAAACTTACACACATTGTAGAGAGTACCTCGAGCTACCATGCCTGTGATTTTGGTGAACCTACTACAAAATATATTACGGAGACGGTGACCACATTGTGCATTCTCGGTCTACCCCGGGACTCACCCAGCAAACCCAATACTTGCTTAAAAAAAATATATAAAATCAACCCTTTGACCTGTCGTTTTGAAACTTACACACATCGTAGAAAGTACCTTGATCTACCATGCCTGTGATTTTGGTGAACCTACTACAAAATATATTACGGAGACGGTGACCACATTGTGCATTCCCGGTCTACCCCGGGACTCACCCAGCAAACCAAATACTTGCTTAAAAAAAATATATAAAATCAACCCTTTGACCTGTCGTTTTGAAACTTACACACATCGTAGAAAGTACCTTGATCTACCATGCCTGTGATTTTGGTGAACCTACTACAAAATATATTACGGAGACGGTGACCACATTGTGCATTCTCGGTCTACCCCGGGACTCACCCAGCAAACCCAATACTTGCTTAAAAAAAATATATAAAATCAACCCTTTGACCTGTCGTTTTGAAACTTACACACATCGTAGAAAGTACCTTGATCTACCATGCCTGTGATTTTGGTGAACCTACTACAAATATCACGGAGACGGTGATCTCATTGTAAATTGTCGGTACAGCGATCACCATACGCGTGTTGTATAACTATAAATTACGTACAATCGTGTTTTAAAAAATTCCAAAAATCTTATAAAATCAACCCTTTGACCTGTCGTTTTGAAACTTACACACATCGTAAAAAACACCTCGAGCTGACATGCCTGTGATTTTGGTGAACCTACTACAAATATCACGGAGACGGTGATCTCATTGTGCATTGTCAGTACAGCGATCAGCATACGCGTGCTGTATAACTATAAATTACGTACAATCGTGTTTTAAAAAATTCCAAAAATCTTATAAAATCAACCCTTTGACCTGTCGTTTTGAAACTTACACACATCGTAAAAAACACCTCGAGCTGACATGCCTGTGATTTTGGTGAACCTACTACAAATATCACGGAGACGGTGATCTCATTGTGCATTGTCAGTACAGCGATCAGCATACGCGTGCTGTATAACTATAAATTACGTACAATCGTGTTTTCAAAAATTTCCAAAAATCGTATAAAATCAACCCTTTGACTGATCATTTTAAAACTTACACACATCGTAGAAAGTAATACGGTCTACCATACCCGTGAATTTAGTTAGCCTACTACAAATATCAAGGAGACGGTGACCACATTGTGGATTGTCGGTCTACCCCGGGACTCACCCGGCAAACCTAATACTTGCTTAAAAAAAATATATAATATCAACCCTTTGACCTGTCGTTTTGAAACTTACACACATTGTAGAGAGTACCTCGAGCTACCATGCCTGTGATTTTGGTGAACCTACTACAAAATATATTACGGAGACGGTGACCACATTGTGCATTCTCGGTCTACCCCGGGACTCACCCAGCAAACCCAATACTTGCTTAAAAAAAATATATAAAATCAACCCTTTGACCTGTCGTTTTGAAACTTACACACATCGTAGAAAGTACCTTGATCTACCATGCCTGTGATTTTGGTGAACCTACTACAAAATATATTACGGAGACGGTGACCACATTGTGCATTCCCGGTCTACCCCGGGACTCACCCAGCAAACCAAATACTTGCTTAAAAAAAATATATAAAATCAACCCTTTGACCTGTCGTTTTGAAACTTACACACATCGTAGAAAGTACCTTGATCTACCATGCCTGTGATTTTGGTGAACCTACTACAAAATATATTACGGAGACGGTGACCACATTGTGCATTCTCGGTCTACCCCGGGACTCACCCAGCAAACCCAATACTTGCTTAAAAAAAATATATAAAATCAACCCTTTGACCTGTCGTTTTGAAACTTACACACATCGTAGAAAGTACCTTGATCTACCATGCCTGTGATTTTGGTGAACCTACTACAAATATCACGGAGACGGTGATCTCATTGTAAATTGTCGGTACAGCGATCACCATACGCGTGTTGTATAACTATAAATTACGTACAATCGTGTTTTAAAAAATTCCAAAAATCTTATAAAATCAACCCTTTGACCTGTCGTTTTGAAACTTACACACATCGTAAAAAACACCTCGAGCTGACATGCCTGTGATTTTGGTGAACCTACTACAAATATCACGGAGACGGTGATCTCATTGTAAATTGTCGGTACAGCGATCACCATACGCGTGTTGTATAACTATAAATTACGTACAATCGTGTTTTAAAAAATTCCAAAAATCTTATAAAATCAACCCTTTGACCTGTCGTTTTGAAACTTACACACATCGTAAAAAACACCTCGAGCTGACATGCCTGTGATTTTGGTGAACCTACTACAAATATCACGGAGACGGTGATCTCATTGTGCATTGTCAGTACAGCGATCAGCATACGCGTGCTGTATAACTATAAATTACGTACAATCGTGTTTTCAAAAATTTCCAAAAATCGTATAAAATCAACCCTTTGAGTGATCATTTTAAAACTTACACACATCGTAGAAAGTAATACGGTCTACCATACCCGTGAATTTAGTTAGCCTACTACAAATATCAAGGAGACGGTGACCACATTGTGCATTGTCGGTCTACCCCGGGACTCACCCAGCAAACCCAATACTTGCTTAAAAAAAATATATAAAATCAACCCTTTGACCTGTCGTTTTGAAACTTACATACATCGTAGAAAGTACCTCGAGCTACCATGCCTGTGATTTTGGTGAACCTACTACAAATATCGCGGAGTCGGTGATCTCATTGTGCATTGTCGGTACAGCGATCAGCATACGCGTGCTGTATAACTTTAAATGACGTACAATCGTGTTTTAAAAAATTCCAAAAATCGTATAAAAT